>NC_142009.1:258692317-258850393 GCF_049901735.1 Notechis scutatus | reverse complement strand
CAATATTAATGCATATTGAGCTACACCTTAATTTTAAAAGCAAATTCTGAATTTGCAGAATATTGATTTTTCAGCAGAGATCCTGAAAATCAGGATGAGTAAGGCAATGGAATATATGGACTAAAAATTGACTTAACACATTAGCAGGCACCTTCAGCCAGGGCAGACTATTTTACAATGTTTTCTTTCTTTAACTCTACATGGTAGGCGCACACAATCAACACATATAAATTGTATATAGTACTGTATTCTATCATTTTAATGTCTGGCTTTTTAGTTTCCTTTAGAAAAGTTCATTCTAGCCAAGCAGATGCACTAAAATAATGAAACTGCTCCAAATCCTATTCATGTTCCGGACAGACTACAAACTTCCATTCCCCTGTTTATACAAACATGCATATCCTTTTTGAGCATGTGTCACTGTTTTATCTCCATTTCTGTTAAAAATAAAATATGAAGTCTTCCAAAGTAGTGGTAAGGAAAAGATAGAAAACACGGAAATAGTTGTACTTTTACATGAAGTCAAGAAGAAAACTTGAAAGCATGCATGTCTAAATGAAAGAATAAATCCATTAATTAATAAACCTGCTATTTAGGAGAAAAAATGCCAGAATATGATTTCAACTAAATTTAGCCTGATATGGACAGATCTCTCCAAAGTAATATCCTGCAGGCATGTCAGTCATGTTATCAGAGAATTCTGCAAATTGTAGTCCAACATACCTGGAGACCCAGGCTTGGGAAAGACTAAACAAAAAAATTCAAGTTCTTTTTTTTTTTTTTTTGCTTTTACTGAATCTTGTGAACTCAGAGTATGAAAATTGAAATTTCATGACAGATGAAAGGATTGTTATGTTCAGAAATATAGTGGTTGGCATCATTTAGCTTAGCCATTTCAATAATGACATTTTATATTTGAATCTCCTGCCCCCAGCAATTCAAGATGCAGCTCGTTAAAATTTTACATTTACTGCCAAATGAATCTACTTTTAATTTTCTGTTACATTTGTTATTTTAAAAATGCCTATTAAAAAAAATATCCATTTATCACATTGTGGGACTTAGATACAGGGAGAAGATAAATGCATTTTAATACTGTTGAATAAATAAATCATTAAGTTAAGCCAAGAAACTAAGTCAGTGAAGAAAACAGTGTAGAGGATACACAATATTCAATGTACTACCAAGATGGTTGTATGTTAGCAACAGAGTTTTAATGCACAGCTGAGTTAAAAAAAATCAAGGCTCAGTTGAAAAACTAATATGAATTTCAATACCTGTCACTGGAAAAATGAGACAACCTCCTTTCCTGAATTTTATCTTATACCTTTGAGATTAAAATAAGAGAAGCTTCCAGGTTGAATTGTACCTGCCTTGATTTTTCTGGAAGAATATGGCACTGTATACATTAGTGCAAATTGGCAGTGGTTGACCAAGAAAGGAATTTGGAGTCATGGTAGACAGATTTATGAAAATGCCAATAAGTATGTACTTTTTAAAAAAATGCAGTTTGCATATTTGGAATAAAAGGGACTGGAAATATAATTGCTGATATGATACCCTTATATAAATCTATGGTCCAATCGTATTTGGAAGATTGTGTAAGTTCTGGTCACCACATCTTTAAAAAGTTATACATATTGTGCAGAAGTAAAAAAATAATAAAGACAAAATCAACATTATTAGGTTCTTGGAACAGCTGCTCCATTAAAAATACTACAACAATTAGAACTTTTTAGCTTGAAATTAAGGAGGAAATGGAAGACATAACAGAAGGCATTGATAATAGGGAGGAAATTTCCTCATTCACAATGTTAGAATTTGTAATCATTCTTTAAAATTAAATGCAGATAGATTCAGGAAATGTTTTCACTCAGCATAGATTTAAACCCTGGAATTTTCTTCTAAACAGTTGTGGAATTGTCCCAACTGGTTGGCTTTAAAAGAGACCAAATGCCTTCGGTTGGCCATGGTGAGACATAGAATCCTGGATTTCATGGGCCTATGGCTTTAGCCAGGAGACCTCATCATATATCCTTGATGGAATTAAGTAACAGAAGGATTGAACAAATAATGAAGAATTGTAAAGAAAATGAACAACTACACGTTATCCTTGGCTTATAACAGGGCACTTAGTAACCATTCAAAGGTACAATGGCACTGAAAAAAGTGATTTATAAACATTTTTCAAACTTATGACCATTGCAGCATCATCATGGTCCTGTGATTTACATTCAAATGCTTGACAATTGATGCATGTTTATGACAGTTGCAGTGTCCTATGATCACGTGATCACTGTTTACAACCTTCTGACAAGCAAAGTCAATGGGGAAACCGAATTCACTTAATAATCGTGTTATTAATTTAGGAACTGCAGTGATTCACTTAACATATATGGCAAGGAAAGTCATAAAACGGGGCAAAACTCAACAAATTTCTCAGCAATATCAATTTTGGACTCAATTGTTGTCATAAGTTGAGGACTACCTGTATTTCAAAGATGAGAGGTTATGGCAGAGAGTGAGTATTTAGGTGCTTTCTTTTCTGTATTATTCAGATGATCATCCTCTTCAAAGGTTCTAAAACTTAGTTGCAAAGAGAGAAAAGTATCAAACGTATTAACTTATTAAAAACCCAGTCAAGGTAAAAAGTAGGAAAGGACGCTATTAAAAAATACTTTCCAAAGCTCCTGCTAGTTTCATCTAGCATCCTTAACTCCTGAACTGCAGCAAAGTTGAGTTGAAAGTAAAGAGTTGACATTGAAGATGAAAAGGGGACAGCAGTGCTCTGAGAATGGTGCTTTCCAAGACAGATGGAAGGGGGACATCTTTTTCTGATCATATCAAGAATTTCAGTGGGCTTCTAGCCACCAGTTTCCTCCTGAATAAGCAGGAATCAATAATGCAAAAATGGGGGTGGGTTGGCTTAAAATCATTTTTCTAATTTTATCTGTACCCTATTCTTTTATATAAACTGTTCCCTTTTCAAACAAAGGAGATTTTTCTTGCCAGGACAGTCCTCATATTTTGCAAGAAATAATGAATGCTAAATGGGATTGCTTTTAAAAGACAACTTCAAAACTACTGCCATCGCCTATTAAGCACTGTCTGTCATTAAAAAAGTTGTTACTTGGAATCAGGCCTTAAAATGAGCTGATATTTTTTTTATCCTCAACACTTTTGAATATCTAAAACATTGCTTTTCCCCTGGCAATGTTGCAGTTGCTTGTTTTCACCAATATGCCTATCCTACTTGAAGAATGACATCTGCATTAATAAAGCTGACAAACCTGGATTTGCAGAAATCTGTACAAATGCTAGATAGCAGGAGAGAGCAACAGAAAGTAACAGTCCCTTGCACATGCATCAAATGCTTTATAATTTATTACTGAAAAATGTATTTTTCAAATAAATAAATAAATAAATTTTAAAAATGGACCGATTTAAATCATGACAACTATATGATGGATGCTTACACTTTTTCTATTGGTGAATACATAAGAGTTCCAAGTTGTCTTGTATTCTCACAATTCAACATGCACACAATATTATTTCTGCTATTGTGCTATGCTAACATCTTTTGATGCAAGTTTTTGAAATATGTTTTTGAGAGAGGGAGGGAGGGAGGGAGGGAGGGAGAGAGAGGGCTTACATCATCTTCCAAATGAAGTGCTTTGACTCACCTCTCATGGTAAAATGCATTAAGCTCAGGCCCAACCACTTGCCAAATATCATTATTGATAAGGGTAACAAATGTAAAGTAAAGTAATGCATAAATCTTCTCCCATGCTGACATCAGCACAAATTGCTGGAAACAGGTTAGACATTCATCTGACATTCTGCTTGCCTGTTAAAAAGCCACATCTCTTTTCTACATTAAAATGCTGTTGGAGGTTGCCACATTATTAAGTGTTAAGGCCTAGAGTTTATTTCTGCATTTCTATTACTTAGTGTTGAACTCAGAAGTTCACAGAACATGTTTTGAAAGATTAGGTCATACCTTTTACATTCATACTTCCATACCTCCAACATATATAATGTTATTTAGTTAATGGAAACGTGTCAAATTTCTAGAAAATATTTCTCTTTTTAAAGTTGTGAACCTAAAAAGAAAGGGAATCCTGAATTATTATTTTTTTCAAATTTGGGTGAAACCTGAAATAGGTATGCTAACCGGCTTTCATTAGGAAGACTGTTGGTTCTTAAGATTGAGTAGTCTGTTAAGAATTAATAACTAGGAGTTAGTTGAAAATATTCCTCTGCATTTAAAAAAGATACCTAAGAAAACCTGGGGGATTTACTGTGACGTCCCTGCCTCCAATTTAAAAATCTTTCACAGAAAGAAAAATGAGTAAGTAGTTTGTTACTTGAACAGAGCAGAAAGAAAGTAAGAACACCTTGGAGTCTCAGTAAAGACCAAATGTGGACTTGTAGCTTTGGTCTCAGTAAAGACCAAATGTGGACTTGTAGCTTTGAGTATATTTTCATTCAAGCACATTTTAAGAACTGCAAAAACATAAAAGTGCTTTAAAGCCCTAAATCCTAGCTGATTCTAGCAGGACACTCATTTCTTCTAGGGAATTCTAAAATCCACAGAAATGCATAAACAGGTCATAGTTCAGTGCTTTCTCAATTGTGATGTTCATACTCTGAAACTACCCACTTCTCCTGAAGGCTAAGTTCACTTCCTTTTTGGTAATATTTCAACATCTAGTTAAGGGAAAACCCACCCAGACTCCTGCTTCCTGAACGTATGTCTGCATATCTCTATCTAAATTTCAGTGTCCTTCTACAGCTGAGACCGCTCAAGGATGGGTAAAAAAGCTAGACCCAGGGAAGTGATGTTTATCCTTAATATTCTGTCTCAAAATGTGGCAGGAAACAGAAAGCAACATTGATGGACAGCCTGAAATGATGTCCTTTGTGCTGGTAACTCTGTGATTCCAATTTTGCTGGTTTCTTATGGGTTTCAGCCTTCAATCTGATTGCTTATCTCTTTACCTATTTCTTAGTCCACTTCTGGCTTGTTTGGGACCCAGAAATTCCAGCCTCCACAGCCATTTTTTTTCTTTTTGAATGGTTTAAAGCCTTGAAATTGACTAGTCCATGCCTCATTTAATGTGTGCAACTGAAAGTATAATTGTGTTTAGTTCTTGTATTTATGTAACCTGCTAGGTAGAATTCCTTTCCATTCCTATTGTTCCCATGAAGGAGCTACCTGATTACTACTTCTCCTCACATTACATTCTTAGGGTAGTCTTCAGCCCCACATCAACCCACAGAACTTCTCCAAGTTCCAATTCTTTAGCTGGACTTACCCAGGGGCTGCATCTTGGCTAGTCAGATCCTGACTAACCACCAGATGGCACTCAAGCAATTAAAAAAAGGTACTCATTGCTGCCACCCTGAAATCAGTAGGTAGAACAACTGACCAATCAATCAACAGTTTTAAGTTTGGGTTGTTGTTTTTTTTAAAGTTCATTGATTGACCCTACAGAAAACTCAATTCTTTTTTTCAAAGAAAAATTAAAATGCAGTCTGTAATCAGAGAATTGTGCATGGCAAATGAAGGAGGGTTTTCACATGCTGGATAGGATCTGGATGGAACTGGATTTTTACTGAGGGAACCACCAATCATCACCCTTAAAATATGCTAAAACTTTCTGGAAGCATTTGAGCAGAAACTCATTCCAACTGTGCAGCAAGGATTATCTTGTATGGGTAGCAACATTTCAGATATTGGCTTTAGGGTGGAAGGGAAAACTAGTAAAGTAGATACACAGATGTATTGCTTTAAAATCCTCATCATTTACTAAGCGGTGTTGCTTCTTGTTACATATCGTGAAACTTGATGCTATATGCTGGTTTCATAGCATTCATTTTAAGCTTGATATAAATAAAATTATATCTCATTAGCTACTCTATTTTGTGGGAGAGAGGTTTGGAATATAAAGAGTTAAATAAATAACATAAACTAAAAATAAGTCATAATCCTCAAGCTTTCTTCCTCCCAAAGAAAACAAAAAACAATGAAGCATTGGCCTGGAACTTGTCACAGAAAGGGAAAGTAGCAAAACAAAACAAATTCAGAAGACAGCATAATCAGTATAGCCAGCAGTTAATTCACACTGAAATTTTCTCAATTTTCTTCAATGAGTTGCTTTTCCAGTCCATTAGTACTCCCTAAAATTATTCTTAATTAAAGTTTCTCTGCAGAAAAGAGAAACAGATTATTTTATTTAGAAAATAAGATAACCCAGCTTATAAGGCCATGGCCAATGTTACGGTTCTGCAAAGAAAATATTAACATAATTATTTCATAAGAAACAGATTCCTAAATAGAGATTTTAGCAGACTAAAGTGCACAGACACGGTGCATACCATTCATACCAGATAACCTGAAGGGTCTGTATTGCAGACAGTCCATAAAGGAATTCATGGATGGAAAGGATAAGAATTCTTATTTATCTTATAAGACACACAAGGTCAGAGAGAGCACAGGAAAGCTGTATATACTTCTAGGAGAGATGGACAAAAATTCTTTAATCCCTTGACTGCATACAGGAGATTCCTGAGTTCTCTATAATATTAACATGATAATCATCGCTATGGAAGTTATTTCTTCGGATAATTCAATCACTATATTTTCCATCAGTGTCTTGTTCTGAGATTCTATCTAAACTATTCTACTCAAAAGAATAGTTAAAACTGTATCGATGTAGACACATCCTATCTTTAAAAGCAAAACCATATACAAGATAATCCATTTCCATTTATCTTATAGTTTTATGGTTATCAGAGGTTCTCCAGCAATTATGTGTTCTCTAAATCAGGGGTCGCCAACCTTTTGGACCTCAGGGACCACCAAACGCATAATTCTAACCAGTTCTCTGGGCGTGGCCTAATTTGTAGCTGTGGCTTGGTGGTCATGTGACTGGCTGGGCATGGCTTATATGTAAATATTACAAATATTTATGTAAATATTGAATTTTTTATAAAAAAGAGCAACTTTTACCCAAAACCAGGCAAAGCAGGCAGGCAGATTGAGTTGCTCACAGAATCATTCAGTGATCTATCTATCTATCTGCCATTGGCTAGCTCAGTCTGTCACATAAAATTTGCTTGCAAGCAAATTCATAAAATTTGCTAGCAACACACTCACAAAAGTAACTCACAACACGCCATGTATGTAAATATTGATTCTTTTTATATAAAAAGAACAACTTTTACCCAAAATCAGGCAAAGCAGGCAGGCAGATTGAATTGTTCACAGAATCATTCATTGATCAATCTATCTACCATTGGCTACCTGAGTCTGTCACATAAAATTTGCTTTCCGTAAGTCTGCACTGAATAATAGAACCTTCAGTCCTAAGGGAGTTTTGGCTGTGCTTAAAAGCAGAGCCGAAGATCTAAAGACTAGCTAGAAAGCAAGAAATCCAACCATTTCCTGCTTCCTAGCTAATCTAAATCTCCCGGCACAGCAGAACAAATGATGGTCGGGAAAAGGAAAAATAGCAATTTAGCAGGCAAGTTTCCCTGGTAAGGAGTGAGTGGGAGGGGAGGGTTCCCGCAGGCCATGTGGGCAGTGCAGCCTTGTGTTTCTGCGCAGCCTGGATTAATTGCTTTGGGGGTGCTCTGGGGGTGAGATTTCTCTGCAGCCCACGAAAATTTTCTCGCGGCCCACCAGTGGGCCACGGCCCACCTGTTGGCAACCGCTGCTCTAAATAGCTGAGCTTCAATAAAAGTATTCCAAATATTGCTTTTGGGTGAAATGAAAGAGGAGGACAGGGAAGAGCATTATAACAAGAGCCTTTTCTCCCAAACCCTAACCCTATATATATAAGCAGAAGTTAGGAGAGATGTGCAGAAACTTGAAAAATGCCTTTATTCAAGCACGGACACAGAATCGCACTTCCTTCCTTCAGAGCCGCAACTGCTACATGAGAAAAGTGAAAATGAGAAAGTTCTTATTAATTTAATGAGAAACCTGTTCCCTATTACATACTTCATGTCACCAGTTATGTATTGTGATACACGAGTTTTCTTAAGCTGAAAAAAAGTCTTACTGCGAGCATGACCAACTGGACTCAATTATATTCTTTGCTGGAGCTCATAAAACAAGTAGGGAAACAGCAGTTGTAAGCCTGGTGGTTACTTAGACCTTTGGATTCTACAATAGCTCATAAGAAAAAAATAAACTGCTATATGAGTATTTAAGATTGATTTCCTAGAAATATCATTAAGAATATAACTTCTAAAACTATTAGTTATACCAGGCCTTCATTTATTCTACATTATTATTTTATTTAGAATTCACTTTTCTCCTGTGGAATTAATCACTATTTAATTACCCCAGAAGTAAAGTATAGCATGTATTGTTTTAGAAAGATATGCCATATCTGATATATCCTTCACAATTAATTAATTTGTCTTAATGACCTATCCATTAAGCACATTAAAATTATAGACTGTATTAATTATATTTGTTTCTAATTTATGGTGATTTTATTGCCTTTTGTGTACCTTTGCATTCTACTGTGCATTTATTGCAGGGGTGTCAAATTCACGGGCAGCGGGCTGGGTGCATCATGTGCTGGCCACGCCCACCATCAGTTTAGCAAAAGGGAAAAAAGTTGTGATACGTCACATTGTCATAACAAGTTTGACACACCTGATCTACTGGATAAAATTATTAATATAATTTGATTTCAGGTTATTACTCTAAAAGAATGCCATTAAGTTTCCATTTTTCCTGCTGGTCAAAAATGAGTGATAGCCTCGGTTTAAAATTTAGCAAAGCATGGAATGTGGGAATAAGCTACATTCTTATTTACTGACACTATAATCTGGTCTAATTAGCACTGATACATGTATGCTTTGATTTTTATTTCAATTTAAAGAATGGAAGATAAAGAACTAATCTGTATCTGAATCATTTCACCATAGTACAACAGGAACTCTAATCTTACATAATCAGGATATTACAAATACAACTGGTAGAAATAAGTATGCCAAATACGAATTTAGCATCAAACAAATTCACTATCATCACTAACACATATCCTGTACCAACCAGACACTCCAGGGATGTAAGAAAGATATACCACTATACATCATGGAACAAAAATGTCAAAGTCATATGAATATTTCCAAGATAGGACAAACCCATCAGGTCCATGAGAAGGCATGTGCTAGGTGTCCCATCCAGTAAGGAATGTCATCTGACAGTATCCAAGAGGAGGGCCTTTTTGCCACTGTATCCACTCTGGTCCTGTCCTTATTTGGCCATCTGGAAAGGCTTGAAGATGGCTTGCCCGGGATCCTGCAGTTGTTGTATTGTCAGCATGTTGGATTGCAGATTTTTTAACATGCCTTTAAAAATAGGTTTTACTGTTTTATTATTTTTGTTGTTACAATTTTGTTTGTTTATACTGATTTTATTTTTTTAATGCTGCGATTTACTCAGTCATGTATGTGAGATGGGCAGCCATATAAATTCAACAAACAAATACATGAATATTTGAGCATCCTTCTCAGCTGCTTGCAACCCTCTACAGGGAGTTGCAGCTCTCATTTTGAGAACCCCTAGTCTACAGAACTGGTATGCTTATTCTATTTGACCTAACAAAATAAAATAAAATAAAGTTTCCTAATTTGGCATCCTCCATTTGTGAACTCCAACTTTTGACATTCCCACACCTTGGTCCTTCTGGCTGGAAACTCTAAAGTCCCTAGTCCAACTCAGGCACAAGGAGGGCATAAGTTAGGGAAAAGCCCTTCAGAGAAACGTTTATTGACATTAATTAGTGTTGTATTTTTTTGGCTGCACACTGAAATACAGACTACAGAAACTCCTTCACTTTGTTTAGGTCAAAGAGAAAGTCCTGTGCCAATGGCTATATTAAGCACATTTCACTAATGAAAAAAAAAGAGTAAAATAGACATGATGCTGAACACACTATTAAAAACAACATCAGCTTTATTTTTAATGGAATTGCAAACATAAGGCTGAGGGGTGGACAGAGGCAGGGTTTAAGTCAGTTATCCTCTGTGGCAATTTGACAATACTTGGACATAGTAAAGGGGATGTCCTATTGGCACCACCTGAACTTATTTCTTAAGGTTACAGCTACAAAAGGATGAGATTTTATTTAGGATCATAGCTGGGAAGAGAGGCATTCCTCCTTCCTTCTTTACTGGAGTTTGAAAAATATTGCTCCCTTTATTTCTATTAAATACAAAACATTTTTACAAGAAACATGTTTATTTCAGTCCTAGTCAACAGTCATCCAACTAATAGCCAATCAGAATCAGGGCTGTTATTAGATACATTAATTTTTTAAAATAATTTATTTTTTTCAAAAACCTCATGGGGTCATGAAGGGCTAGAGGGTAAATTTATCTTTTAACCTTTTCCAATTCTCCATGAAAATAAGTAGCTAAAATCTGCTATCTTCCTTCTTTGACAGCGATAGAATTTTGTGGGTATGGGGTAAAAGGAAGCCCATGCTAGTAACTTAGAACAGAAGCCCCTAATCCTTTGGGCAGCAGGAACTGGTTCCGTGGAGAGAGGTTTTCCCCGCAGACCAGAGTGGGCACGGTTTCATGTGCTGCCTGCAATCCACAGGTGGAGCTTCATTTGTTTGTGTGGCCTGGTTTCTGGCATGCCGTGGCCTGATACTAGTCCATGGACCCGGGGTTTGGGACCCCTGACTTAGAATATATTCTGGCCATTCCTTTTTTACACTTGATGATTTTGGAGCATAAAGTCTTGAGCTTGGAATTTGATGAAAGCATTACAAGGAGAAGAATGCTACAGATAACTGAATCTACCAGTGTAAACAGAGATTGAGAGATTATCTGGACGGGGGGGAAAGCCAGGAGAACATCAAATTTCAATTTCTTTGTGAGTCAAGTTTTCTTTAGTATGATATATCATGAACCATAAGCACTGGAAAACAAACCATTTATTATTTCCACATTATCAATCTCTGCTTATGAATATGACAGAAACAAACGGTGTTGCTGTAGGTCTCTTAGAACAGGGGTTGCCAACCTTTTGGACCTCAGGGACCATCAAACTCATAATTTTAAATCCCGCGGACCACTAATATGAATTTTGACAATGGCTTGTTGACGTTGGTGGGAAAGTCAGTCTCATATTCCAGAGCTGCAGAAGTCACAGGACTGGCCCTTTGGTCATCCCAGAGCAGCTGCTCCTCCACCGGGGTGCACCGGCCTGCCATGGACTGGAGGAGCTGCTCCAGGATGACCAAAGGGCCAGTCATGTGACTACTGAAGCTCTGGAATATGGGACCGACTTTCCCACCAACATCAGCAAGCCACCCTGGGACGGATTTCCCTCCCCCGCCGTTAGCCTGACCTTCCAGTTCCAGCTTGCATGGCTCTACTCAAGGTAAGGTTTGCACTCTGCCAAAGGGTGGGGGCTAGCGGGTGGGCGGGCTATGTGGGTGGTGCAGCCATGTGTTCCCGCACAGCTTGGATTAATTGCTTTGGGGGAACATTTCTCTGTGGACCACCAAAATTTTCTCACGGACCACCAGTGGTCCCTAGCCCACTGGTTGGCGACCACTGTCTTAGCATAAGCATTATGGTTCTGGAAAGGATGCTCTAGGACAGGGGTCCCCAACCGCCGGTCCGCGGACGGTACCGGGCGCGGAACAAGCCTTACCGGGCCGCTGGTTGCTGGGCGCCGCCATCTTTTTGGAAAGCTCACCGGAGCGCTGTTTCGTCATAAAGATGGCGGCGCCAGCGCTTCGATGAGCTTTTCGGGTAGAAAGCCATTTCTACCGAAAAAGCTCACCAGAAGCGCTGGCGCCGCCATCTTTTATGAACAGCTCGCTCGGTGACATCCACCGGAAGCGCCTTTTCGTCATAAAAAGATGGCGGCGCCCAGTTGAACTGCCTTGATACCGGGCATGCGCGCCAGCTGATGTCGGAACCGGGCGGCGGCGTCGAAAAGGTTGGGGATCCCTGCTCTAGGAGCTATTTTCCTTTATAGCCAAGGTCAAGAAATAGTCATGGTAGGGACACTGGGAAAGCCCTTGATTGTAATAGGGCAAAGTAACACAATTTGAAAGTTCATTAGGGAAACTCTTTCCTCTAAACCCCACACATCCTGGACATAAACTGTTTCAACTCCTCCTCTTGAGATGCTGCTATAGAACACTGCATGCCAAAACTCTTTCCCTCATACCATCACACTGCTGAACATTTAATTCCCACACTACTATCTTTTGTCTAAGGATATTACCCATGTAGTATGATTTATTACTATTATCCTTCTAATCTGTTCTATTACCTTCTCTTATTGGTATCTTATGATTATATTACTCTGTTGTTTGTATGTACACTTAGAGCTTATGCACATAAGACAAATTCCTGTGTCCAATCACACTTGCCCAATAAAGTATTCTGTTCTAGTCTATTCTTGTAAAGTTGGTACCCTAATTGTTGAATCAATGATTGGTTGTTTCTCCTCAGTGTTGGGCGATGTTGTTTTGAAATGTTCCACAATAGTCTTACTTTATTTCTTATCTATCAAATCAAATCAACCTTTATTACAGTCAAATACCAATATAAAGAAGTGAGGGAAGAAGAAATTTAAAAATATAAAAATACAATAATAATATAACATAAATCTAAAAGAAGGGCTAAAAACAATAATGAACATAAAAAACACGGCCAACTAAATCTACTTAATGATATAATAAATCTTATACAAAACATTATAATAATGATCTAAATACTCATTAAAACTGATTTGTACAACCCTGGCAACACTGCATGTTGTAGCAGAGTTGGTAACTGAGAGCAGCATGGAATTTTGCACCCTAGATAGTTATGCAATAATGGTAAAATGAGACCAATACAAATGTTTGTGTAATATAGGGACAGGAGAAATACATCTTGGGTTGTAATGGTTCACATATGTAAAGTATTATTTCAGAAACAGATTAGGAACTTGTGTCTTTGCTCCTTGTTAGTTTTGCTGTGGCATTCTACAAACACCTTTACTCTGGTTGCTGTTTAACATCCATATGAAAAATAACTGTGTGGTCTTAAGATTTTGAACATCATCATCAACATACAGCTTACTACAACACCCAACTCTATTTTATTTGAGTCAGATAAATACAAATAAGATTGATGCTTGAATACAACTGTGGGGTGGATGATGGAGAGCAGAGGCATTTTCAAATAATTACTGGTCTACTGATAGTGTGAAATAAATTTTAATGAGTACTATATTGTGTGTGCGTGTGCGCCTGCCCATGCATTCATGTTTTTAATATAACATTTGAATAAATTGTACCCCCACCCCCAAATTAATACATATCAATCACACTGTTTCCTTTCAGGGTAAGCAATGTTATGTAAAGCAGAGAAAAAGTGTCATGATTCTGAGTAATGCTCCCAACCAATTCAAGACTCTGAGGCCTTGGCTTCCTCAAAAATCCTGTTTATTGAGTACATCATATTGGCACGGTGAAATGTGAAACTAATGGTGAGTAAGTTTTGCGGGTTTGGCATAAAGAATAGATACTGTCGAACCCCCTTGTGTCACAGGTCATGTTAGCCAACCAAGCAGGTGATGAACTTCTCAGCACTCCCTCCTGCCGTTGCTATGGTACGTTGATCTGGCCTTGGTTCTCAGGATCCTTATTGTTACTATGTCTGGCACATCGGAGGAAAACATCCTACATTCCAGAAGTCCCCCTCCCTCTCCATAGGTATGGCAACTAAGAAACGAAGCAAGAAAAATATGGCTTCAGCTAGAGTCGTTTCGAGAGTTGACAATAAGAAAGAATAAGTAAGATAAAAAGAAAGGGAAATATCAACACTATTCACTCTATCTCTTCATAATGTTTTATCATTGAAAACCCATTCTCCTACCACATCACTTCATAAATGTTTTTTGTTGTTGAAAGTTCTCCTTTGTCTTTTTTTTTTTTTTTTTTGAGAATCACATAAATTCCTTCCAATCACATATTATGATGTCTTCTGCATTTCAACCCATTCATTCTTCCTTCACAATTTTCCTTTTCAATACTGGGTATGCAGATAGCTATCTGTATAAGCAAACTATCTCTTCTTTTGCATTGATCACCTACTCTTTAAGTAAGCCCACTGTCATTCTTCCCTTAACTTTTCTTGTTCCACCACACATGCACTTCTGAGAGGTATTCTATTCCCACTGCATTCAATTTGGCATTACCAATTCTCACTCACAAAATAAACCAAAACCCATTCTTTTACATATAGACATTTTAGCTTCTTTCAACTCCTTGCAACAGATCACATGCAACCTACTTACTTTATTACTATTGTTTGTATGTCTTAACATTTCTCCATCTATTTTTCTATCCTTAGTAAACATTCTATCAAAATTCACACATTTGTCTATATATCTATCTATCTAACTGAACACCTCTGCTCTGTCTTGCAAATAGCCTTATGAAGTGTTTGAAAATTACTGGTAGATTTCATTCATTCATTCATTCATTCATTGTCTATAGAGGTCCATCTCATCCAATGGATGAGTGACTCTATATAGCATATAGTTCTAAAACTATAAAAACAATAACATTTAAAACAATAAAATAAACAAAAAAGAATATATGCAGCAGTTGATAGTTTACCAATTAACAGTAAACCCAAGAAATGGGGTCCTTAACACATTTAAGGCCCCTTATCAACTTTCATGTAGCAAACTACAGAATTTATATCATTCTCTGGAAGAGACTCTGATTTCTAATTAATATATAAAGTTAATGATATATATGTCTGTCTGCCAGCTTCAAGGATAAAAGTAGGGGTCTAATTAAATTAAAGTAGTTATTAATCTTTAGTCAGTACTGATTAATGGTTAACACGAGGTACTTAATCATTTCAGTATGTGCTGCAAATAGCTATCTGTACACCCAGTATAGAATCGGAATAAAGATAATAAAGCTATAGACTTATCCTGGAAGTTCTAATTCAGGGTAGAACTGGATAATTTTTAATCTTAGAAAATATCTCATACAAAGAAAGTTAGAGGAAATGAATGTGATATCATTTTAAATTCATACTTTTTTCATCCCATTCTAAAGGAACATTTCACTATTAACAGTATCATAAAAACCATAGGCATGGTTCTGAAAATAACTGGCTGTTAGGTCTGGTTTCTGAAGTTGGACTCAGGGGAAAAGTTGGTTCTGCTACTTCTGTATCATTTTACAACTTGCACAGCAATGTCCTTCCTCAGCTAACTTGATCTCATTTCTGGATTGGTATTGGACTCTGAATGGCTTCGGTGTAACTTTCCTGTGACCGAGTTCAGAGATTGTGAACAGCTCAACAAATGAGGCTGGCCTTATGCTGTATAGGTTTTGTTTCTTGACTCAGAGCAGATACAATGTGATCCAAGGATGGGGAACATTAACATCTGTTCACTGCTGTAGAACTAAGCTGTGCCTTCTTCTTCAATAGCAGGAAGGAACCTATTTGATTGATTCATCCTGGATTCTAATAATTCCACTAACAGATCCGAAAGGGAATTTTCTGAACCAATACAGTTCTGTTGAGGCCATGATTACTTGAAAACTTGGCAAGGGCAGCCTTTACTTGCTTACTAATTCAGGAAAGCTCAATGATTTCTTCAGAAAATCCAGGTCAAAAAGTGGAAAGGTGGGAAGTGAGATCAGGGCAAAGCAATAGACGCAATCTACATAGATTTCTGTAAACCCTTTGATTCAGTGACAAACTACTCCTAAAACTACACGACAAACTACTCCTAAAACTAAAATCTTATGATATCTATGGACACCTGCATAACTGGATAGAAGCATTCCTGTCAAACAGACAACAAATGGTCAAAATTGGGAGCGTCCTATCAAATTTTGTACCTGTCAACAGTGGTGTCTCCCAAGGCAGTGTTCTAGGACCAACTCTTTTCATACTCTACATAAATGACCTCTGTGATCATATCAAGAGCAACTGTGTTCTCTTCGCTGATGATGTAAAGCTATTCAACACCACCAGGCATGATATTCCCCTCTGAAAAAAAACCTGAAAAGTAGCCAGGAGTGCCTTTTCCTTCTGACCTCGCCCTCCTCCCCAAATCTAATCATCCCCCCCAACGCCGACAGGACCCTGGAGGCACCGGATCCTAATTGTCAACGGTGGGAAGGGAGTAAAAAAAAAAAGGAAAAAAATTCAGAATTGTTAATCAAGGGAGCTCCGGTTCCAGTTGCCGCTCAAGCTTTTTTTTTTTTCCCTCCGCGCGACTTCCCACAGGGGAATTTTCCGGTAAATGAACATTGCTTTCACTCTCCGGAGGGAGCTGCAGCCGTCTGGCTCTTTCCACACCTCCGCATCCCCGGTGGCAACATACAGTCATCCTTGCACCTTAGCTGAATAGCTCTGACCATTCACAACAAAGTCACACTTATCTCCGGGGAGACACACTCCATTAGAAGAAAAAGAAAGAGAAAGAGGCAAAACTTTGCAACGAGGTTCGCTTCCTTCCCACATTTGCTCCTGCATCTCCACTGCCCGCCCTGCGTGCGCTCTTTCGGGGCCAGCCAAAAGAGACCCCGTGCCGCGCACCAAGAAATTGCACACACAACACCAACACATACACACCCTTCCTTTCCAGCCGGTGGGTGGTCGGTCCGAACTGGGCAGCCGCTTCCCTGCTCCTGACTCAGGGGGCCTCCAAGGGGAGGGGAAGGAGGAGGAGAAGGGGGGGAGGGGGGGCAATGAAAAATTGGAATTCCGATTTTAGTCGGAAGAATATCATGTATGCACCACAGACAATACTGCTACCCTTCAAAAAGACCTCGACTATGTATCAGAATGGTCAAACAAATGGCAACTTCAAATCTCAACAAATAAATGCTGTTTTACATATTGGCAAAAAAAATCAGAAAATAAAATACAGGCTGAATAGTCAAGACCTTGTTGATGATCCAAACTCTGTCAAGGATGTTGGAGTACTCATCTCTAATGATCTAAGTGCTAGAGCCCACTTTAACTACATAGCCAAAAAGGCATTAAGTGTTGTTAGCCTGCCTAATCTTACGTAGCTTTTTCTCTGGTAATATTACACTACTAACTAAAGCATTCAAAACATTTGCTAGACCAATATTCGAATACAGCTCATCAGTCTAGAACCCACATTACATATCTGATATTAACACAGTTGAGAAAGTCCAGAAATATTTCACAAGAAGAGTTCTGCACTCCTCTACTTGTTGCAGAATACCTTATGCCATCAGACTTGAAATTCTAGACCTAGAAAACCTAGAACTATGCCGTCTTGGGTCCGATCTAAGTATAGTATATAAAATCATATATTGCAATGTCCTACCTGTCAATGAATACTTCAGCTTTAACCATAACAATACAAGAGCAAACAATAGATATAAACTCAAGGTTAATCGCACCAAACTTGATTGCAGGAAATACGACTTCAGCAACAGAGTGGTCAATGTCTGGAATACTCTACCTGACTCTGTGGTTTCTTCCCCAAACCCTAAAACCGTTCACCTTAGACTTTCTACTATTGACCTCACCCCTTTCCTAAGAGGTCTGTAGGGGGCGTACATAAGTGCACCAACATACCTAACATCCCTGTCCTATTGTTTCTTTTATTTTTCTTATATGTATCCATGTATTCATAACTATGTTTTTACTTATACCTATTATCTTGTAAGCAATTGACAAACCAAATAAAATAAAATAAAAAAATAAAAAATAAAGAACTATAAAGCAGCAATATTTGTCTTCTCTCATGTAATCCTCTGATTGCTGCCGACTTTCCATTTTTAGAGTTCTTCAGACACTATCAGAGAAAGGATAAGCTGGAGGAATGTGCCAAGCCACTGTGGAGAATTTTCAGCGCATCTTGAGGATAAAATGTTTTGAGTTGACTTGGAATTAGATGACAGCTAGGCAAGTCCAAGAAAGATGATTTTGCAAAATTGTTCCTTCAAGGACAAAGGCAGAGTCCTTGAAACCACCAGTCTTTCCATCTGTGGACTATACCCCTGGTCCTATCGGTTGGTAAAAGCCACTACGGTGATAATGGGTCACTAGCAGAGGTGCTAATTCAACCGGTTCGCACCTATTCGGGCAAACTGGTAGCAGTTATTTGGCATGGGTCGCCAAACTGGTGGAAATCCCTGGCTGGCCACGGTCGCCCGGTCGCTCACTTGCGATCACTCTCCTAGCTTTCTGTTCCCCTCTTTCTCCCCGGGGAAAAGGAAGAAAGGCATGGACGCTGCAAGTATCACTTTTCCCATGTGAGTTAAAGTGTCTGGAGTGAGAAAGAGTGCAGAGAGAGGATGGGGGTGAATCGAGCCTTGGAGCACTTTTGCAACGTAAAAGAAATGCATTTTGGAAGCAGGTCCTTTAAAAATTTCTCCAAGGATTCCCCATGGACATTGCAAGTATAGCTTTCCCCTTGTGAGTTAAAGTGCTGGAGTGAGAAGGAGTGCGGTCTGACAGAGGGGTGGGGGAATCCACTCAAGCCTTGGAGAAATTTAAAGGAGCTGCTTCCAAAATGCTTGTCTGTTAAGTGCTCTGTGTGTGTTTGTGTGTGTGTATGAAAGAAAGAAAGAAAGAAAGAAAGAAAGAAAGAAAGAAAGAAAGAAAGAAAGAAAGAAAGAAAGAAAGAAAGAAAGAAAGAAAGAAAGAAAGAAAGAAAGAAAGAGGAAGGTAGAGAAAGAAAGAAAAAAATAGGAAGTGAGAGAGATAAAACTTTGTGCTATTATTTTTAATTGTTCCATTATTTATCATGTGTTAATATTTTACATTGTCCCTACACCTAGCGTGATTTTTCTGCCTTTCTTTTGCCCAGGGCTACCACATATTTTTCAGGGTTTACATGCATTCAATGTCAATAGTCCAGAGCATAAAATACACATGTGTTTAACAAGAGTTGAAAGGGACCTTGGAGGTCTTCTAGTCCAACCCCCAGCTCAGGCAAGAAAACTGAGGATGCCAAACTCTGAGTAGAAACCCTGGGCAAGGTGTCAGAATAATACTTAGAAAGGACCTTGGGGTGAACCCTATGCCATTTCAGAGAAATGGCTGTTCAGTCTTTTCTCAAAAACTTCCAGTGATTGAGCACCCAGAACTTCTGGAGACAGGCAGTTCTACTGGTTAATTGTTCTCACTGTCAGGAAGTTTCTCCTTAGTTTTAGGTTGCTTCTCTCTTTGTTCAGTTTCCATCCATTGCTTCTTGTTAGCATTTTGCTTCTTTGGAAAATACATTGTCCTCCTTTCTTTGTGGCAGTCCCTTAAAAGCCTGTTGCCTATCATACTCTTGAGTAAAGCATAATAATAAAACCAACTTATTTTTGGATTCCAAGGTCTGAGTCTTGTAATTTCCTGCAACATTTATGGCGACTCCGCCAGGACTCAGAGCGATATTTCACTGAGGACAGCACGGACCGACCGGTGCCCAACCTGGGCCGTCTCACTGACCCTTCAGCCAGAAGGGGCAGATGGCACTATAGGGGTATCTGGTGGACAACCGACCAATCCAAGAACCTAAATGGAATCAAAAATAAGTCACGAAATAACACCAGCTGGGAAGAAGATGCCTTCAGGCAATTATAAGTATTGGGGAAGTGCAGACCCACTTGTTTTGAGAGTGGAAGAGGGGGCCTGATCACCCCCCTGGGCCCGGAATCAGTGAATCCTAACTAGGCCCTAGTATTGTGTGGGTGGTTAAGCCATTGCAGTTCCTGTTGGTGACCGTTGGAATGTCCGGCATCACAGGTCAGTGGCAGTGTCTAGAAATGGGTGGTGGAGGAAGTGTCCCCTGGACACCTCTTCAGTGTATGCTGAGGAATTTTAAGAAGGGAACCCCGAAAGCAGTTTTAATCTAGACATCATTTCAAAAGTCCACCAAATTGTTACTTACCCAGATAATGGTCACCCAGATCAATACCAGTATATTGACCAGTGGCAAGTAGTAGTAAAACAAAATCCTGAATGGCTTCGCAAATGCTGAGTCGAACTCATGAGGGTCTACATGGCCCAAATGAATAGAAATCCCAGATCTCAGATCAAGGCGAGTCAGATTAAAATCAAACCTGTCTTGAAAACTGAACCCTATGAAGAAGATATTGCCCCCCCCCCCCCAAAAAAATGTTGATGATGGCAATAATCAAGTTCCCAGGGCAGGAGCGCAGGGAATACAAAAGGAAATGCCAAAAACAGATCAAGGGGTTAGGCCTAAGGAACCTCTTCAGCCCCCAATGAACCCTTGGTCTGAATGAAGACAGGGGGCATCTAGATTTGTAGTTACTAAGTTGTTGGCTCCCCTTTTCTGGTGATGTTATAAATATACAAGGGGTTGATGGCTCTGTAAATTGCCACCCCTTTCTAAAGCCCCTGAGATGTTCCCTGAACAGAAGGGACATTGAACATCAATTCCGATACATTTCCCAAGTGTCCCATTCCCTTATTGGGTTGGGACATGTTATGCAAAATGAGGGCAACTTTGTCATTTGAGGAAGATAAAATGGCGCTAGTCATGAGGCATTCTCCAAATGAGATGTGGCAAGTAATGGTGGCCCAAGAGGTTTGAGTCCTCGATATTTGGCAGGAGTTGGATGTGCAGCAATTATGGGCAGAAGATAATCCGCCAGGATAGGCAGTGCACCATGCACCACTAGTCATTCAAGTGAAGCCTCTGGCAGTACCTGTTCATCTCCAGCAGAGAAGTTACCCTCGCCCCATTGCACAAGCAATTCAAGACAAAGAGGAGGGGAAGTTACACAAGATGGGGAATCTCAACAAGAATGGGGAATTCTTGTAGTTGTTGCAGCTAACTTTCTTGCTGCAGGAGGTGGAGCGAACCCTTAGGGGTGACTCTAACACGTAAGGGCGTGAAAATACCCATTAGAGCAGTTATTGAGCCAGTGGAGTGAGGAAAACCTACTCCCCTGGACTAAAAGTTTACAGTAAGTAAGAACAGAATGATAAATTTGTGCATTCAAAAATGGCAAAATACATAATTGAGGGACCACAATACAGGTGGGATCATCTGGGGGAAACAAGCAAATGTTGGTTGGGTAAATTAGAACAATACTTAATCAAGAGACCTACCTTAAAAAAAAATTGAAATACCGCATCTTAAACCCTGGTATTTCGTAAACTGGGAAATACCTGAGCTCACAGCAGATAGTAAAATGCTTTTGGCTAAAGAAGAAGAACCGCAAATCTCCTTAAGGACTGGGAAACAGGTAAGGTTGGTGTTATATTTGGAAACGGCATAGGAATGTTTATCTGGAACTGGTAAGATTAGGGCCGTGTTCTCCATGGAGCCCATTGACATTAAGCTGGCCACACCCACTCAGTCACGTGACCAAGCCATGTCTACCCAGTCACATGACCCCCAAGCCATGCCCACAGTCACATGACCACCAAGCCACACCCACCAAATAAGCCACGCCCACAGAACTGGTAGTAAATATTTTTGAATTCCACCACTGGTCACTAGGTCAGAATGGTGGTAAATGCATCCATAAAAGTACTGCCATATTTGAAAGAGGCAATTGTTTGTCCCATCCTTAAAAAGACATCACTCAATCCAGGTGTTTTGGGTAACTATCAATCTGTTTTTAATGTTCCATTTTGTTAAGAAGGTGGTGGGCCCATAGATATGGAGAGCCCCAAAGAAAAATATTATTTGAATCTGTTTAAATTGGATTCAGGCTGGATATGGCAACTAGATCACAGTGCTTAATTTTGTGGATATCCCTTGGTAAGACCAGGATAAAGGGATATGCCCATTTGGTTCTATTTGACCTGTCAGGTCTTCAGTACTATAAATCATGATACCATTCTGGTCTACCTCTGGGGTTGAGAGTTGGCATACTGCAATGATCCTTCCTCTGGAAATCAATTTCAGTCAGTGATAGTGATTGGAATGTGGTCTAGGCTATAAAACCCTCCATTACAGAATGCTACATGTCTACTCTTTCACTTTGTGTAGATTAACATCTACACAAAGTCACTAGATGTTATCCACCAGAATAGGGTGAACTATCATCAATATTCAGATAATACTCATTTATATATCTTGATCATGTGCTGAACAGGAGATGCAATCAATGTATATCAGTGCCCAGAGGCTATGCAGAATGAGCCAAGGTGGCACAGTGGTTAGAGTGCAGTATTACAGGCTATTTCTGCGGAGTGCCAGCAATTTGGCAGTTCAAATCTTACGAGGCTCAAGGTTGACTCAGCCTTCCATCCTTCCGAGGTGGGTAAAATGAGGACCCAAATTTTGGGGGGCAATATGCTGACTCTATAAACCAGGGGTCATTAACCTTTTGGACCTCAGGGACCACCAAACTCATAATTTTAAATCTTGGGGATCACTAATATGAATTTTGACTGAGGGTGGTTTGATGACATTGGTGGGTGGGAGAGAGATCTGATCTAACCTCTCTCCCTCCCTCCCTCCCCCCCTCTCACACACAAACACACAGAGGCAGGGGTGGGATTCAAATTTCTTAACAACTGGTTCTGTGGGCATGGCCTAATTTGTGGGTGTGGCTTGGTGGTCATGTGACTGCCTGGGCATGGCTTATATGTAAATATTATAAATATTTATATAATTATATTTTTATAAAAAAAGAGCAACTTTTACCCAAAATCAGGCAAAACAGACGGGCAGATTGAGTTGCTCACAGAATCACAGATACATTCAGAGACCTGTGAGATCGGCTACTGAGCCTGTCACATAAAATTTGCTTGCAAGCAAACTCACAAAATTAATTCACAACACACCATGTATGTAAATATTGATTTTTTTATTAAAAAAAAGAGAGAGCAACTTTTATCCAAAATCAGGCAAAGTAGGCAGGCAGATTGAGTTGCTCACAGAATCACAGATTCATTCAGAGATCTATCTATCTGCCATCAGCTAGTTGAGTCTGCACTGCTTCAGTCCTAAGGAAGATTAAAAGCTTAAAAGCAAAGCCGAAGGTCTAAAGATTAGCTAGAACGCAAGAAATCCAATGATTTCCTGCTTTCTAGCTCATCTAAATCTCCTGGCACAGAACAACAGCTGATGGTTGGAAAAAGGAAAAATAGCAATTTAGCAGGCAAGTTTGCCAGGTAAGGAGTGAGTGGGCAGGGAGGGTTCCCGCAGGCCATGTGGGCAGCATAACCTTGTGTTCCTACGCAGCCTGGATTAATTGCATTGGGTGGTGCTCTGGGGGAATGACATTGCTCTGCGAACCACCAAAATTTTCTCGCAGACCACCAGTGGGCCGCGGCCCACCAGTTGGCGACTGCTGCTATAAACCACTTAGACAGTGCTGTAAAGCAGTATATAAGTCTAAGTGCTATTGCTATAGATAGGAAAAAACAGACTCTGGGGCATTCTCAGCCTGACAGAATAGCAATAGATTCAGAAAACAATTGATATCAATTATATTTCATTTTTGGTTCTGTACAGGGTCATGTTGACTTATAATTTCAGAGTCCTCTTGGACTCTCATCTCTTTGTCAAATAGCAGCTATGGTTAGAGTGGCTTTCAAACTTCCATATTATGTGCTAGTTACAACCATTCATAGATCAGGAGATCCTACCTTTATCACCTCTTAACTGCAGTACTCCAACCCAGCTGCTTTTTATATCATGATGTCTATTCATTAAGTGAGGCAGCCAAATGATTGCCACACTTGCACTTATTCTTCGTGTCACCAATGCAGTCATTAACCTCCAGTGATCGTATTGGGGAAACAGAGCAGGCCACTCTGCATTTCAGCCTCCTTGGTGGCCATGTGGCTCTGTCACAGAAGTGTGTACCATTTTGGGAGCAACTTCAATGAATTGTAGCCCCTCCAAAATGGTGCCTGCGTCCAAGTTGTGACCTCAATGAATTGCAACCTCAATGAATTGTAGCTGTGTAGAAAGGCTGCGTGGCAGAGCAGCTGCTTCCAGGAGATCCACAGTACCACAAAAAGTAAGTGGCCGATTGCTGATGGGGTGTGTGTAGAGATGGGTATGGGACTCAATAGGATAGGGAGCAGGCCCAAGGGCTGCAGAGACCCAGTGGGATGGGTTGGAGGTGGGTGGGGGGAAATAACAGCCCTGCAATCAGTCATAAAGGCAGGACGATTGCCAAGGGCCCAAATTTTGACTATGGGAATGCTGCTGTGGCCATAACTTGGGCATCTCTTGCTTTTTGCACAGAGTTCAATCAGAATCTCTGCTGTTTAAAAGTAAAAATTATCCCTTCCAACTTGTCCCAACTAAATGGAATCTTCTGTTTAAGTTTAACATTTTCTCTTACACAGTATTCTAATTGGAATCTCTTTAAGTACAATTCCATCTGTGTTATCAAATCTCAGCTTAGTATTGAAATGCTGCTACAAAAATTGATCTTTAGTCTTCTTCCGGGCAAACTGCACAAAGACATCCCTTGGAACATTTCCTAATTTTGCAACTCTTGTATTAATCCTCTAAATCTTACTGACCTCTGTCTAATTGTCATTTTCCTCCCAATCCAGAAAATTCAGACAGAGGTTTAATAATCTTTTCTCTGATATTCTCTCCATGTTCTTCTGGAACTGCTTTAAATCTTAAAAGATTTTTTTTTCTCTCAGTTCCAGTAATGCCAAATTGGCAATTATGTCTCCACTTCTCTATTTATAACTTTTTTCTTACCTTCCAAAACTTTCATACTGTTATTAATTCATTTTAGATCTTCAGCCAATTGTTCTACAGATTCTTCATTCTTCTTCTTTTATATCCCATTTTATTTCTGCAAATGCTACAATTTCTTGTTAAAACATCCAAATTATTGGCAGCCATTACAGTAATCTTGCCAAATTCCTCAACATTTTTGCAATCTAGTAAAATGACCTTATCTGGAAGTTGTTCTACTGAACCTCACCTTCCTTCTCCTAATTTTGGTACTTTTTTTTATAGTGGCCACTATGAGAAAGTATGTTAATTACAAGGGTGAAAGCAAGAGGGAAGTTCCTCCTTTTTGTTCTATTTTTTCTATCTTTAACACCCAATTTAGTCCAATTAATTCTCTATAGTTACACTCCCACAGTTTGGCTGATATTACCCTTATCTTCTTGTTCTGTAAAATTCACCAATTATCTTTTTCCTTACTAATAAACAATCAGCATTCCATAAGAAGGTCTGTTCAGTTTGTCTAATTATTTGTCTAAATAATTTGTCTAAATTTTACAGTTCTGAAAGACGGTTCCATATATATAAAAGAAAGCTTCTGTTTTCTAAAATTATGATGCCCTTTAACCTAATAAAGGACATATTAATTTATTCGGATCACAATGTTCTTAAACTTTTTGTTTCTAAATACAAATTTTAACATAGTATCTTTTTCTCTTTTTTATTCCATAACATCTTTTTATTCTTACCTTCTCTTTATATTGTGGTGTTTAAGAAAGTGAGAGGTTTTTTTTACTAGTCATATATCCATAAATGCTGCACAGCAGTCCTGAGTGCATTGATATTCCCTTGTCTCTCAAATCACTCAACTCATGAAATTCAAGAAACTTAATTCCTTTCATCTCCTCACAAGGAGCAGCTATCAACAGTGTAAGTGGCTTGATCTCTTCTTCCTCTGGAGGAATCTGTCTCCTGGCTGCCTATTTCAGTGGTTCTGTCCCAGTTCTGTTCACAAGGATAACTTATCTGCCAAAGGTCCTTACCAGAAAGCCCTTATATGGAACTCTTTTAATAACGGTTATGAAAAACTCAGAGCTTTTCTAGCAGCTGTCCAACTAATGAGAATATTAATTATTGGGTCTTTTTGCACACAGCCTTAAAATAATGGTAGGCAACACTGTGCCCTCCTAATATTTTAGATGTCAATGCACATAAACTCCAGCCAGCATTGCCAAAGGAAATGATGAATTATGGTTCAAAATTATCTACCCATACTGCAAAACCCAAGTTCAGCAGTAAGGGGATAGATTGAAACTCCTGTGGGTTTTTTTTAAAATTCACCTTTCTGTCCTTGCAGAGTTCCCCCCTGCAGCCATGAGATGAAAAGTCTAAGCTTTACTTCTATTTTCAGTCTAATTTAGTAGTTGTCTCAATTTATTGGATTTATTGTGATTTCAGGCCACACGTCCATGTCCAAAACCCCAAATTCTCCTGAGTACAATGCTGTACTGCTGGGTAACTTCATGCCTGCTATGGGAAAAAACAACATGTTAGAGCTGCTGTTACAGGGTATTGTTGCAATGTCTACTGCAGTAATGGTACTTTGGTACCAAAAATGGTAGTTTATAATAAAACATGGTTGCAAGCTGGCTAACCTTTCTTTTTCAACAATAGAAAAAAAAATGAATTGTGGATTTTGAGAAGTTTTTGAGAAGAATGACATTCAACACATTTCCCATTCCTGCCCATCAAACACAATTAGGCCTTTAACTTGCTCTGAATTAGGATTAGAAGTCACAACTACTGATGGGGCAAATACAGGAATGCAGGTTCCTTAGAAACATGATAACATTTGTTATTGCTTCCCTGGCCTGCTCCCAACCAGTATGTCACACATATTCTGAAACTTCTCAAGGAAACAGGAGGATCAACATAAACTAGGGCTAGAAATAACATTCTAGTTTGTCTCACAGGGTAACATGCCTATGACTCTGAAGGATTATGACAGAGCAGGAAAGTAGTCATCTCATTTATCGTTTCAGTGAAACCACAAACTCATGAAAAAGAATTCCTGTGACTCAGAGGGACACAATCACCATATTCTAGAACAGTTTCCTGACTCTTTAATACATCTAAGTGGTTTACAAAAATCCCACTAAATGCAATGTTTTTTCATGTCTCCATGGCAGGACCAAAGCTATAGCTCAGCACTTACTAAATTAGCCTTCCCAAACCTGGTGTCCTACAAAAGAGGACACTAATGATTGCTGGCTGGGAATTATGGGAGTTCAAGGATACCAGATTCAGACATTTGTGCCATATGTTGTCTTATATTTCAGAACACACTGTACACCACAAATCAGAACATTGCCAATACTGACTACTAGAAACAAATAAGATGAGTGGCAAACAAGTCTAATAATAAGTAAATAAAGAAACAGGGCATCAGTAGTCTTTCCAGTTGTTAGACTCCCGGCTACCTACCATTACTAGCTAGCATAATTAATTACTGTATTTCCTATAGTCCGACAAATTTTGGAAGGTCATTATTTCTCTGTTTGCAGATACCAGGTGTAAGTGATCACTATCAAAAGAAATACTAAAAATCTGAAATTAGTTCGTTCTATGTCCTACGCAGATAAAAATGATACAAAATGTGCTCATTTCAAGATTTTGTGTTGATTCTTCAATGAACAAAAATTACCTTTCTTCTTTCTTACAGATTATGCAGTTGTTGGGTGATTTACAAGGTTAGAACAACAACAACAAATATTCCAATTCTCAATTTGAGACAAAAAATATGTAGAATGGACCTTTCAATGAAATGCATTCCCACCCCCCACTTTTATCATATATTCTCTGTAGCTTTTTCAAAATACTATATATAAGGATAGGTATTACATCCTCCGCCCCTTCTGCAATTAGAAAACATTTTCTTTTCTATGATAAAGAACCATAAGTCATATAGATGGGATCATGGGGAAGTCAGTAAGTATTGATAATAAAGATTGGAACAGAGTAAGATATTCATATTATCAGAGCAAGCATCAAGCCTATCTCTGGATCTAATAATTTATGTAACCCATATTTATGAATATTCATAGAAAGCAATTAAGTTGTTTTGTGTTGTTTAAAATATATCTACAGACCTTTCAGTAATGGTCTTTATGCCATGGTACTTGGCTAACAGTGAATGCTACACAACTATTCTGTAGAACCAAATCTAGATCTTTTAAAATGTACATATTCTATTAGCTAGGAAAAATACATCTCTTCTCTTTTGGAGTATATCCTACATGTTTAACACATAATATATAATTCTATGTGGTTTGGGTTACAAGTACTTAGTTGCTTATTTGATGTTCTACAGATCTGTTGATGCATATGACTAGTTCTCTGTACCTTGTACCCATTGGACCAAATATTAATAATTAACGCCCTTCTAGCTGACTTGTCTTTTTCAACAAAACCTCTATCTCTTGTGTTAAATTTTGATAAGGGCCTTTTTCACACCGACAATCAGAGTTATAACTACTATCCCAAAAAGTGCCAGTGAGCAAACCACAGCTGATTCATATCAGGCTAATTTTCTTAAGTGCCCCTTGTCTGCACTTTCCTCTCCTCTAGCCTGAGAGATTTGATGAGCATACAGCGATACTTTTAGATGTGGGCTGAACTCCAATTTAATATTTGGCTGCTTTAATAAACAGCTTCAGGATACTGGTGGCACTTCATTTTACAGAAGGAAGTAAAGAATAGGATTCCCCATTCTATTCTTAGAATCAAACAGCCAGATTTGGCCTCTTGATTACAAAGCAAGGAATGTATAAATGGTGTCATTCTAAATTTACATTTCATTTGTATACAGTTCAGCTGGCCAGTTGCGTTTCTGCATATTCCAAGTTAACTACTGAGTTTTGAAAAATCCTGGAAAGAAACTAGAACTGCACAATGATTATCACGTGTTGTGCAGCTCTGAAAAACATAAGAGATATCAAAGGATGATTAAAATGTGAATGTGCCATCTTTATCAATTAATTATGGGGAATATGGACTCAGTTCTAAGATTCAGTTTTCTTTTACTTTAAAAAATTCAGTATCTTCTCAATAGCCCCTCATCTTGGCTTCACCAGAAGTATTTTGCCATCCTATTATGAATGAAATTCATGATGATCTCATTACTTTTTACTTCTTTAACAAATAACCATCACAGAATTTTACCCATGTACAGGTAAAATTACTTACACACACACGCACACAGAGAGAGAGAGAGAGACAGAGAGAGAGAGAGAGAGAGATCAGTTCCTATTATCAGTAGCTAAGTCCCACGTTCATTTTATACAGTTATAAAGGAAGTTGGAGCACAATTCCCTGAACACTGAACACCACAAATAATGACTATGTAATCATTAGTAAATACATATGCAACCATGCTAAATAATCAGCAGAAATATAGTTAGTGCCATTCATATTTATGACAGCTGTTATTTGCATGGTGACGTTTCAAATAACATTCATACGCGAATGGACAGAAATGCATCTGAAAACATTCCTTTTGTGGGTCATAGGCGCAATAGAAACCAATTAACCAGAGAATCGTCCTCGAGGACGTAAGCTGAGCATCTAATGCTTGTCCGATATTAAAACCCCAAATTCATTTAAAAAAAGAAAAAGCAAAACTGGCAGGACTACAACGCAATGCCATCCTATTCCACTTATGGGGAAGGTCCAGATGTTTTCGATGGGAGGGTTTTTGATCGCTCGCACCCCGAGAAGAATAACTAAAGCTAAAAGAGAGACCGTACAGGTCCCTGCTGTTGCTGCCGCCGCTGAAGCCCAAGCTCTACACTTCCTTCCCAAAGGAAACGAGTTAACACTTACATGACGCGCGGGCCATTCTGTGGAGGTGAATCCCATCCTCATCCATCTCGAGGCGGCTGAACTGAAAACTTGGGAGTAGAGAAAGAGACGCGTCCTGGATATATATAATATATATATATATATTTCCCCCTCCTTAGTTTGGTTCCCTTTTCTCCCGCCGGGTGCGTTTTATTCAAGACAGCTCACAACCGCATGGCAGGCAGCAAGCATAACTTGCCAAGAAGCAGTTTAATAGTTCACGCTCGGGAATCCATTTCCCCGAGGCAGCCCGAAGGTAGGGATTGGAGGGGGGGGGGGAGCGGCAAGCGGGAAAACGGGGCGTTCCGCCTCAGAAGGCGAAATTCTGCAAGGCGAGATTCCGCTGCTTTACCCCCGGACACGTGCGCGCGCACCAGGCGCCTACGAGTATAACCTTGATTGCCTGGGAGCCGGCGGTTTGAAACTGAGACGGGTCCCGAGATAGGAGGAACTCCCTGGCGTAGAGAGAGGTGGGGTGGGAATGGCTTTTAAAATAGCCACGCCGCTACTGCGATCGCGGAGACTGGGAAAGGAGCCAGCCCTCCACGCGATTTTCTGCCGGGGAGGAGGAAAAGCGGCGGCAGCGGCGAAACTGGACGACCTTCCACTGGGAAATGGGAGCGGGAGCCGGAGCTGTTAGCGCTTTAGTTGGTGCGGCTGGACCCTCTGCCTTTCTCCTCCTCCTCCTCCTCCTCATGGTTGTAAGCCATGCCCTTCTAGGACGGCCGCCAATGCAAACGTTGCGAACTCTTTGCTTAAAGGAGGGCGGGAAAAGAGGGGTGGAGGCGGAGAGCTGCTGCCCGTTTTCCTGGTACCGTCTCGCGAAAAGAAAAAGAAAATAAAAATCCCAGCTCTTTAAGCACGCCAGTCCCATTTAGGCTCCGATGACTCGGAGACAACGCCTTTGGGTAAAACTTTGCTTCTCTCACATCTACGCTTAGCGGTCTCGAAGTGCGGACTTGGACCTCACGAAATTTTGAGTGGCCCAGAGACGGGGGGAATCCGACTCAGCCTTTTCTTCCTTTGCCAAAATCCCGATTTGCGGAGCTGTTTTGAAGCGTGCCCAAAGAAATCTCTAAAGGCAAATGCCTGAAGGAACGTTTGCACGCTTCAGTTAGATACACTCTAACCATCTGACCAAAAAAACAAAACAAAAACCCCATCATATTGAATCCTTGCTATTTCCCCCACGCCCACCCACCCCCATAATAACACTATGTTTAGACTTACAATCTCCTCTCACAGTTAGCTTCCATTTGCCTTGCTTTTAGTTGTTTCTTTTCCCTTCCCCCCTTTTGTTAGGTGTTCTTCTATGCCTTCTGGTACCAACCTTGCCTCCCTTGAATAAATGGACTTACAGGATCCCAGCTATCTCTACTGATAGCCGCATGGACATTGGGCTAATAGAGAAAGTGTTTGAAAAAGATTCCATGGATACCTAGAGGCTACAGAGCATAACACAGTAGCCGGTGGAATTTTTGATCCTTCTCCAGCCTCCCGGATGAAATGATGCTATTCTGGCTTTGAGGAAATTAAAATGGCAGCGTCTACCCGCAGTCACCTATTATTTATTTCAGAGTTTCTCCTACTCCCGTGGTGCAGTAAAGGTCATCCAGAGGATCCAGTAAAATGGAAAGAGAGGAAACTCCTTTTGTCTCATTGGGACAAGGAATAAACAAGCAGGTTCTCATTTCCAAGGAGAGCTTCTTCAAGACTTGGCATTTTGGCATTAATAGATATGAGAGAAACTGAAGGAAAGCACTAATGGCATTGCACAGAACAAGACTATAGAGATTTGATGTTTGTCAGCATAATCCCCTTTAGATGCATTGATACAACAATTCCTGGAAATCTCAGCCAGCGAAAGAAATCTAGGGCTTGTAAGCTTTTGGAAGAGGTTGTTGCATAAGAATGAAACAGAATGCTTTGGCCTTACAATAAACCCTGTTTGAATGCCCAGAGAACTAGTGTGGACTATTTCAACATGTGTGAATGTATCCTGAATGTTCTACATGAGGGAATTGCACCCATACATTTTCTAAGTGACAGGTTAGTGCTTATGATCATAGATATTGTAGGACAGTGATGGCTAACCTTTTTGGCATCCCAAAGTGTAAGCGTGCCCAAAGCATAAGTGTGCACGTGCATCCCCAAAATGCAATGCGAGTGCATTCTCTGTGCATGCACCCCACCCCCGTGCATGTGTGGCAGAGACCCAAGGACCAGCTGGCCGGCACGAGGCATGCGCAGCGGAGCTGAGCTGGGGTGACAGCTCGTTTTCCCACAGAGAGGGCTCTACGTGCCACCTCTGGCACACATGCCATAGGTTCGCCATCACAGTTACAGGAGGAACAAGACTCAAGATAAGGACAAAAGGTTATCAGAGCATTCAAGCTACCAGGACACTGTGTAACAGACCCCAAAGTCACATTTTGAAGACCAGGGACGTTAACTCTACCACTGAGTAAGACCGTTGCTAAATTATGCATCAAAAGATTTTAGACTATCTCAAAAAGTCTTAACCAAACATAATGGATTTTACCAGTTTGCAGTTGTTAATTGATAAGGTACTTATAATCTGTCTCTCAGATAACCAGTATCTGCATAGCTAACCTGTCTTCCTCTCCCACCCCTCAATTAAATCTAACATCGGTCCAGTCACTCTTTGTATCTGGTGAAGTGGGCTGAAGCTCACAAAACCCGATATTGTTTCATAAAATTTGTTAGTTGGAAAAGGTGCTGCCAGACTTCTGATTGTCATTGTTGTGTTTCTTTCGTATATTATTTCACCATTTTGTTTTTATCACTTGGGCTCAAAACCCACACAGCATAAGATTGGCATATTACCTCTGTTCAAGGGGGATTTATTATTTCAAGGGGTGTTTGCAGATGAACCGAAGAAAATTACACCTGTTAGTTTTAGAGAAACTCAACTCAAAAGTGGGATAAGGGATCTTCGTATCTTCGTGGCTTGGATAAGCTAATAGGTATTATATGGTCAGTGTTTTAAAGTATTTTGGTTTCACAGTATAAGTGACTTCTGTTGAGATGGTCGAAACTGCACATTAAACCTGAGACAGGTGTAGCGGTTAAGGTGTTGGACTAAAATCAGGAGATTATGAGTTCTAGTTCTGCCTTAGGCATGAAAAATTGGCTGGGTGACTTTGGGACAGTCATTTTCTCATTCAGCCTATCCCTAGCTCCAGCCATAAGCTGGTTAGTCAATTCTTATTGCAATCAGTGGTTCAACACTGGATTAATCTGAAGAAAGCTGATCCTGCATCAACACTGGATTAATCTGAAGAAAGTTGATCCTGCACTTGCAAAAAATAAAAATAAAAAATCCTAGGAAGAGAAAAAACCTTCAGTCCAATTCGTCACATAGGCTTGTTATTGTAGAGAAAATGGAAAGTGAAAGGAGTATTGGTGTATTTGCTATTTTGAGCTGTAAATGAAAAAAAAAAAGGTGAGATAAAAATATAAATAAGCCCTCCGTTTTTTGAAAAAAATATTAATTAGCACTAATTTATTTATTCTTTCAAAAAAGCTACCCAAGGCATGATCTGGACATATGCACAAGGAATGGGATTTAATATTTTCTTCCCTTGCAATTTTTTGACACCAATCTGCAATTAGCTGCTGTTTAATTCAACATAAAAATCTCTGAAGGGCTGAAAAAGTTGAATAAGCTTTCATATGATACAATGTTTTGCTAAATTGAAGAAGGTCTGTGAGCAAGTTTTATCTTGACTAAGTTTTTTATATGAGCTTTAATGATAATGCTGCAAAACATCTCTGTTCTAAATGGATGTAAATCTGATGCTTATAAAGTAAGCCTTTAAATTATTGTTTATCATTTTTAAAATTTCAGGTTATCATAATCCTAGAAGGTCAGACCTACTCTTTACTTCACATCCATTTCACATCCGTGCAGTCCATAGAGATCAATAGATGAAATATACTTGTTTTGTGACTTTTGAATATAGTTAAGGGTATACCATTTTAACAGGACAACTATTATATTCATGGATATTCAGAATCCCAGCAGTTTCAAGTATGGATTTTACTCTAAACTATATGGCTTTTCACAAAAGCTGGATTTGTTTTTCTCTTGCTTAACTAGGTAAAAAAAAATGATAATGTCCTGGTCATTATATTTAGAGCAGGGGTGTCAAACTGGCGGCCCACAGGCAGGATGTGTCACACGCAGACCACACCCACCCAGCTCCACGAATGGGTAAAGCATAGTGAAACGTCATGTGATGCCGCAAGTCAATCAACCCATGATTTAGAGGCTGAGGGATAATAAAAGAAGCCGTGCTGATATCAATTTGCAATTTGCATTAGGGAGTAACTTACTAAGTCTGAAGTACTTAAAGGGAAGGGGGAAAAGAAAGGGAGAACTTTGGCAGCTTCTGATATTTTGTTAGTGCAAAAGCTGTTCAGTAAAGTGAAATCCAGCTAGGTTGGATCACAGAACAGCGAGCAATTAAGGCACCTGGCTAGAAGTTGGGAGGCTGAGTTTTTGTCTTGCCTTAGGCATGAAAACTGATTGGGTGACTTTGGGCCAGTCACTCTCAGCTCAACTCACCTTACAGGGTTATTGTTATCGGGGCAATGGAAGAAGGAAGGAATATTAGGTATGTTTGTTACCCTGAGTTATTTATAAAAATAATACACATGGGATGTGTGTGTGTATACTAAACAAAATAACGAAACAGCAGAGTACATTCCTTTAGTTTCCAGTGTTATCAAATCATCAGGAGAGAATCGGGAGGCTCCTGAAAGCAGATCAAAGTGTGTGAGAGCTACAGGGAAAGAAGGGAATATCCAATTGAAGAATCCCAAGCTCTATTTTTACCAAAGGATAAGCAATATAATTTTCTTTTTTAGGAGTTTTGTGTTCTGTCTTTAAGGCTTAATCTACTTTAGCTAATCAATAAGGTGGATCAGATGGCTGAATAAACAAGTGGGGGGAAGAATAACAAACCACTTAAGCAACCAACCCCCCCTCCATAATACACTTTATTTAAAGTGCATTTCAAGATATTGTCCTTATTAAGTAAGGCAGTCTTTACAATTACAACAAAGGAGCCTAACTTGTGTCTGCTTGGTTTTTTAAAAGCAATATCTCCAACTCTATTTCAATACAGAGTAGCTTCTCCTACACAATTGTTTCCTCTTCAAACCTGCCTCTAATTTATTTTTTAACTTACTGATATATTTCATCTTTCTCCCAGGTTTATAGGTAGTATCCATAGTTTTCTCCAATCCATCTCTCCTTTTCATCACCACTAATGGGATAGGCAAGTATTAAGAGAATGGTTTTCCAAAATCTGCAAACAAACTAAACGGCCAAATTTGAACCCAATCCTTTGTCTCCATTCCCTTCCCTATCTCAAAATTGTGTAGTAAGCCTGGTTTTCTTCATGCTTCTGCCCTCGCTGTGTAAAAACCTGATAATTTCAAAGAACTGAAATATGTCAGGCTGTTCTGCAAATGCCCTGGAGTCTCTCCACTCCAGATTGGCTGCAACATTAAAAGAGAATGAGTGAGAGAGAAATCCCTTACAGTAACGACGCCTTTTTGTGCATCATAAAACTCGAGGAATGACATCCACAGATAAATATAATAAATTAAGACGAGACTACCTTAAACAAAGCGATTGCAGGGAGAACTGACCTTGGGCATTTGAGCAACGGTGTGCCCCTGAATGATAGCAGCAGCTGACATGCGCAGGAAGAATTCCGCATTAAAGGTCACCAATATACGATGCCAGCAGACTGCAAAAGAAAAGACATCAGCTACTGAAAAACCACAGGCTGCCAGCCCAGGAGAGAGGAGAGGTTGAGTTTTGAACCACATCCTGCGTGCTCTAGGGAGCCAAGATCATGCTCCATTCCTCTACCATTAAGGACTGTTACAAACGAAGTGTAGTTAAAAGACGTTCTTAAGAAGCTCTACAGAGCAAAATGTTGAGTTCTCCTTGCTCTTTCCAAAGTGAAGTGGATGGTTAGAAGTGGAGGGTTGATTGATGTTGATTTAAAGGAAATAACTTTAAACTTTGGTTTAAAGTTGAACCATAATAACTTTGGTTCTTAAAAAAAAACAAAAAAAAACCCTCCCTGCCTCTTTTTGTAGAGTATTGTGTGATTATTTGCTCACCTGACTTAAGTTTGGTTTTTCTTTTTCTCATTTTTCCATAAACGGCTAAGCTGCTCTGCAGGAGGTGGTCTTGTTAAATACATTGGCACTTCTTGAGCTCTCAAAAGTCTAAACAGACAGTCAACAAGGCTGCAACACACAGAATTCACTCATACAAAAACCAAGCAACTCTTGTTAAGTCAGAGATTCAATGATGTATTCTCTTGGACCCATCTTGGCAGCCAGTGTCTCTAATGTGCTCATTGCTTACAATGCATAGGTCTGACGTAATTTAACTATTATTAGTATAGACGCAGTTTCTATTACCACCATTACTATTTGTTTTTTAAAGAGAAGTGATCAAGAGTACCAAAATGAAAGAAGCCAATATTGGAAATCATTTTTTGAATATGGTAGTATGTATATTCAATCAATCAATTGATCATAAAATGGAAAAATCTAACGCAAGTAATATTTTCAGATGGGAAAAAGCACTCAGATGTCATGGAGTTTTGCTCTAGATATCAAGAATAGAAATAATCTTTTAGACAAGATGGGCGGCACAGAAATCAAACAAACAGAGAAATAAATGTTGGGCTGTTCCTCACTACCCATGTTTGAACAAGCAGGATTAGCATAGGATTTGACTTTTGATTCATGGGGATGAAAGTGATACTATATGGAAACAGCAGAAAAAAAGATACTGCCAGGAAATACTTGTACCAAAGCTGAGTGCAAGAGGGATCACAGCCTTGTCACACAATCAGAGTAAGGACGTTCTTGATTGCTGAATGAGTCCATCTCTAATAGCATATAATGCCTTCCCCCTTTTCTTTCCTACTCTGCTCAGTTTTTGGACCTTGAGTTATGAGAGAGCCTGCTTTGTTTAATCACTGCATAGAAACTCATTGTTTTATGGTTTGTAAAATTGAAAAAAATAATATATTGACTGTAACCTAGAAAAACACTTCTTTTGTATTCATACATGCACAGAGAGATGAAGTGGAATATGAACATTTCCCAATTAAAGGACAGAAGAAACAGAAATATTAACCATAGTGGATCAGGAGCACAGAATTAACTTCTGTTTTCCTTCCTCTGTGAAAAGCAGCATCTAAAATTCTGGATGTGTAAATAACAAGTTTTTTTTTCCTTGTGCAGCTTGCGGTCATCAGAATGGTCTTCCCTTTGACAAGATACTACTACTTCAGCTTTAACCTTCATCTGAAATACAGTGCTGACTACACCTTCTTTTTCCATAAGGATGGGAAGTGGGGAAGCATTTCACTCCATTATAAATTCCTCTAAAATCTGAAATGAGACAACCCAGAAAACATGCACCAAGAACTAAGCCAGAGAAGGAAACTTTAAAATAGCTGATACCAGAGTTAGTATTAGAAATACTTGGCAGATGTTTCTACTGAGGCTGTCAATATTTGACAACATGGCAAATTCTCTGAAGAAAAGAGCTTGAATATGGTTAACAATTTATAGCAATAGCACTTAGACTTATATACCTCTTCACTGTGCTTTACAGCCCTCTCTAGGCAGTTTACAGTCAGCATATTGCCCCCAACAATCTGAGTTCTTATATTAGTTTGTTTGGATCCCATCTTTATTATTTTGACAAATAACTCAAGTGGTGAACATATCCAACATACCACCCTCCTCCTATTTTCAAGAACAACCCTATGAGATGAGTTGGACCAGGGCTGTCAAACTTGTGACCCCCGGGCCAGACGTGTCATGTCACGCCCGGTTTAGTAAAGGGGAAAAAAGTCACGATACGTCACATGAAGACAGTATGATGACGTGAGTTTGACACCTCTGAGTTGGACTAAGAGACAGTGACTGGCCCAGAATCACCCACCTGGCTTTCATGGCTAAGATGGGACTTGAACTCGTATATAGTTAATTTTTCATGTTCATAGTTTTTTTAAGATGCATTTTTCTTTAAAAGGGAACAGTAATTGGTAAAATTGTATATAAAAGGCAGTTCTTAAGAATATATACATGAGATGTATTCTAAAGAATTTTTTCAATAAAATATGGAGGACAAAATATTTGCAAAAGGGTAAATGAGTCAAGCTTTATTTTAACACTCATCATTCAATTACTATAAATTGTGTAGTTCACTGTGCAAATATGAATTTAGATAAGTTTTCAAAATGCTCATTATTTACTTTATTAGAGCCTGAGTACAGGATGTTCTAGATGTATGATAAATTGGATCCTGGCTTTTGTGTATGTGGGTGGGTTTTTCCCCCTCCTTGTACAAGTGAACTGAGGCAAAAGTAAGGTTGCCTTTTCAAAGCAAAGGATCCTTTTGTCAGCCTAAATCCCTGCCTGACGGAATGCATGGCAAATAAAATATCATACACAATAAATGAAATTACTTTAGAGAAGCTTTTTTACATCATTTACTGAACTATTAAGAACAATCTTTAAAAGCCATTGTGCTCAAAAACAAATGTTTTAATTCAAAACCAAAGCTTTGCTAATCTTCTAAAGCTAAATTGTGGCCGAGACTTTTCCGAATTTAGTTCTGCTCTTTCAGAACATGGCCTTTTACAATTTCCCTTTCAGAATAACAAAAAACAAAAACCCAGAATGACAGAGTTGGAAAGACTTTGGCGGTCTTTTAATCCAACCAATTCTGCACAAGCAGAAGATTCTATGCCAACCCAGGCTCCGAAAAACTGCCCTTGGAGATTGGGGGTGGCCTTCTCAACACAGGTCACTGTAACATAAAGGGGAAATTGATAAAAAAAAATATTGGGGCCTATGTGCTCGCACGGGTTTTGCCTTTCTATTGGTACAAGCATCATTCCCAAACATAATCTTGTCTCCTTAGTCATACTTTAGTCGTTTTGCCTCTCTTCAGCTGTATTGGAGATTTGGAGAATAGTAGGTACTGAGTTCGGCCATAATGCAGTTAGTCCTTGACTTACGACCACAACTGAGCCCAAGATTTCTGTTAGGTGAGACATTTGTTCAAATGAGGTTTTCCCCCTTTTACAACCTTTCTTGCCACAGTTGTTAAATGAATCACTGCATTGTTAAGATAGTAACATGGTTGTTAAGTGAATCTGGCTTCTCCATTGATTTTGCTTGTCAGAAGGTTGCAAAAGGAGATCACAAGACCCCAGGACACTGCAGCGGTCATAAGTATGAATCAGTTGCCAAACATCTGAATTTTGATCACATGATCACGGGAATGCTTCAAACTGTGAAAAATGGTCATAAGTCACTTTTTTCAGTGTTGTAACTTTGAATGGTCACTAAATGAGCTGTTGTAAGTTATGCACTACAATTAAAAGGAAATATAATTTTTCCTTGATGTGGCACCACTGCAAACTGAAATCACTTTGAGCTTTCTACATAGTGGGAAATATTAATAAATTAGTTAAATCTAACCTAAACATTCTCATTAATCTGAATATTGGGCATACACTGATGATTCTAAGGGGGATACAAACATATATTTTACAGAATTATATTTAGGATGCTACTTATTACCTTTTTAGGGCACAGAATCCTAGTGGACTCATGAATAAAAACACCTTCAAGAAAAGATCTAAGTAAGTTTCATTTGTTTTCAGATAAATGCATATATATGAAAAAATAAGAATACATGCATACATGCAAACATACATACATGCATACATAAAGTACTGCATTATTGGAGTGCAGGGTATAAGTTATTGAAACAATAATCTATACTGAATACCTACCCTTTCCTGGATATTCTCCACTTACCACTTTTCTAAAACAAACTTTTTGAAAATTTGTTGTATGAGTCAAAGAATAATAAGCCCAACCACCCAATCACCATAAGAGAAATGACAGTGATTAAAAGGTACAATGTGAAGTGCTAATATCATTCTGTTCAGAGTTCTGGAAAATTAACAAACAGTTACAAGAATGGGTAAGTATTCAAATCAAATACAGTAGTCACAATTAATTATTTTTCAAGCACATATTACACTGACATGAAATTATAATAAGCTGTTCAGTACATTTAATCTCTTCTAGGGATGTCTGAAAGGTATGTTAAACAAAATCAAGATGGCAGCCATCAAAGTCCTGTCTGTTTTTTGTTTTGTTTTGTGCATCACAATGTACATAAGAAATAGGCAGGGCTTTGACCTTGCCATCATAGTCACCATCTTGACTTTTTTTTAACCCAGTAGACATCTGTGATCTCTTGTATATTGAAAGAGTTTCTTAGATTAGTCTATTAGGAATTCCATCAAGAATGTGTACTGTCCATAAATTGAAAACTGCCATCCATGGTAAGCCTTATAGTACATTAACAAACCAAGCTTTATATATGCATTTCTGGTTTGCTTTTCCATCTGGAAAAGTAGTTTACTTTATATGGTATAAGAAACGTCACAGGTTGTGACATTTTCTTACAGCACTTTACCTCTTACGATCTTAAAAATAGGGAAATACTGGGAAATGTTATCTTAATATTGTCTGGATTGTTATCTAGGACAAATAAGCATTAAACCTATGCTCTGTCATAACTGTTGTTATTTGTATATTTGTATTATTGTTTGAAAATTCCTTATTTGGGAACTGGTAAGTTATATTCTCATTTTCTACCCTAGTAATCAAATTTTCCTCATTGTATTATTGAAAGGTGCCAAAATGCCATTCTTTCGAGGATTCAATTTTCCCGCTGGGAGAGCTCTGGCACAAGGATACAGACAACTGCTTGAAAGCTGGTTCTTTTTATTTTTCAGGAAGGCGGGGGACAGCGAGAAGTCTGCGTTCCTGGGCTAGCTAGCTTCTTATGGTAAGTCCCTGGTTTTTTATACCCTTTTCTCCCTTTGTAAGTTGATTTTGTGTGAATGTTTGTATTTGTGCTTAATGTTTCAAATTCTGTTTAAGTTTGTCTTTATTCTCACCGGAGGGCAAACTCCGCAGGGTGCAGAAGGCAAACTCCGTGGGGTGGCCAGATTGTATTATTGGTTTTCTCTAATCTTTTAGCTTTAAGATAGTTTTTCATATTTGTTCTGTGGCAATCTCCTGTCTGTCCCTTTTGTAATTTATATTTTGTGTCTTTTGTCTGTTTGTTTTGCTTATTTGGTATGTCCTGTGTTTGTAAGGGTTTTCTAAATTATCTGTTTCCTTTTCCTATTTGTCTAGTTTTCTTAATTACTTAGGCTTTTATTTACAGGGATTCTTTAATACCATTTTTATTTGATTCCTTTTCCTATGTAAGTTTTTTTTTTATGGCTGACCTGATGTTCCCCTTGGGCTTTTCCTGTTTTTGTGACACTACTGTCTTCGTGAAGTTCCCTTTCCACAGTATAAACTTGTATGTTGAAAATACAAAAAAATCCAAAATACAAGTATTCTAATAGAAGTACAATATGTTATGTTGGTCTTTTCCCTCTCTCTCTTTATCTTTACACATCAATAGTGGAAATGACCAGCTCATAGTCATCCAGGAAACTTCATAGCTGAGTATGGATTTAAACCTAGATTTCTAGAATCATCGTTCAACGTATTGATGTAAACTTATTACTTGGATTAAAGTATTGCTTGTGTGTATTGGCCCAGGCCCTTCCTTCACCCACTATATATAAAATGATATATACAAATGGGTGCTAAAAAATAAAAATGATAATGCAACTTAGCAATGAAATATTATTTAGGAGCCACACAGCTGAGAAGTTTTGGAGGTCATCCTAAAATATTCAGAGGGCTGTCCTTTTTTAGAATGTCCTGGAAGCTTTTTCTGTGGGCGAGGCACAGGTAACTAGTAATCAGCTCTGGTTATCTGTGGTTTAGATAGAGTTATAAATGAGGACTGTGTCTTGGTCAGATCCACACCCAATTCTTTTTAAAAAGAAATCTCCATAGCAGTAACAAAGAAAGCACAATGACTCAAGTACTATTTCTGACTCATAATCCTTCAGGAACCCTCCTTAATTTCTTCATGGTTACCCTAAGACACTGTCTGCCTGCCAAGTAGGTGGAAATAACTTTCTTATCATTTTGCAATCTTATTCTTTACTAATATCTTCAAAGGTGAACAGCTCATAATGTAAAATGTATGAGAGAAACAGAGAGATATAATCTAATTGGAAAACCAAGTGGGAACATGCAAACTGTTCCCTATGCAAACTGTTCCATGCATGGAGCAACCAGTTTCAGGTGATCCTTCTCTAGACTGAACTACGTCTGATATAGGCTTAAACCTAATACAGGAGCATTTGGGATGGATCTGAAATGTGTGTTCTATTCAGAAGCATTGAATACAGAAATCAGGAAAAAGAAACCCAAAGCCATCACTGGTGGTAGTGTTGGTACATGGAGGGAGCTAAAGAGGTGGTAGGGAAAGGAAATTATTGTGAAGGAAGTTGAGTTCCCTTTTGAAAAAACCACCTCTGAGACAAACATAACCTGGATGTTTGAGAATTTCCATGGGTTTTCTGTGGTCAGTCTTGTCTGTGTCATTGTTAAAATCATCAACTGGACTTTTCCTTTTTGAAGAACACTTATAATTTCAACCCTGAAGATTCGTAATTGCTTGTTTATTTCTTTATGGCCTGGCTGTGGTATGGGTTCAAGTCAGGTTATATTATCCTCAGCAGGCTAACTTCTCTGTCTTGTCAGCAGTTTGAACTTTTAAAACTTTTCTTTCTAGAACCTAATCTGTAAATCCCCAACTTCCCTTGACATGTCTGATATCTAAATAAAGCAATTGAGATGCTTCCACTCGCAATATTTGAAGTGCCCTTCTGGCTGTTAGAATTAAAATAACACTAAGAGAGACCCATCTTAAAAAGCTACAACAAAGGTCTTCTTCTGATACGATCTCAGCCACACTAGCTCTATGACTTTCTTCTTTTCCTCCCCACCTCACTGATGTATATACCATAGTCGTGACCATAGTGGTGAAACATCATTTGACATCCTTCCCCAACAGAATAAATTCATATGGATATTTTGTAAGATGATATAGAATATGTGCAGGATTTCAGGAAAGTATTTCAGCTGAGAAACAGCTATTAGTGTTTTATTGATTTTTACAGGCATAATAAATATTTAATGCCTATATTCTTTTGTCTTCTCTCTTTAATAGTTCCTTTGAGTTGTAAGAACCTTTTAATATATGAATATTCAGCAAATACATGTACTTTAGTTTGGCTTTAAGAACACAAGACAATGCACCCTTACAACAGTATGTCCAATGTTGTATTAAATTTGCATTAAAAATCCCAAAGAAATGTAATTGATGATCAAAAGTGATGTTTTTCATACGTAAATGTACCTAACAATTGTTGCTATATAAAAGGCTGCTATAAAATAAGATCACAGTTCAATATCTGAAAGACTGTATTGGCCATAGGTTGGTAGCCCACAAGCTAGGCGTGGCCTTCACAGGTCTCTAATGTGATAAATTCAGATGTCTGAGCTGTTTACCAAAACCCTTTACTGGTAAATTTTGCTGCCATTTAAATAAAGATACTTGCTAGGATTTAATAACATGACCAATTAACCAAGTAGGAACAGGTATAGTCCTTTATTAAAAATTCATCAAGTTGCATGCACATTATTTAGTTTTATATTGCCTTTCCTAGCACGTTGCTTCCAAAATTCATTGAGCAGGAGTCAGAGTAAATTGGTCATAATTAAGTAATGGACCTTGAAATAGTCATTAAAATTCATTCTCATTGATTTTGATGGCATTTCTGACAAGTCAGAAATGGATAATTGATGTAACATAAACAAACATTTTTTTTAAAAAAATGCAGCATTAAAAGAAAATAGCAGAACTAAGAAACAATAATATCACAATTCAACCTGATGGTAGGTTAAGTTAAAGCCTTTAAAAAAACAACCCACAAAAGTGATAAGTAAATATGTTCCTTATTCACTTAAAAAAAACATGGCATTTTAATCCTAAATCATATACAATTCTGCATAGTTGTGAAAATGTGACACAGTTACCCAGACACATATCTCAGCTATTCAGTTCGTTGCAGTGTGGTTAACTTTGAAAGGGTCACATACAGGAGTGACCTGTTCTTTGCACCACCTTATCAAAGTAAATCACAACCTGTTGGCAGACTGGAATGGGAGAACACAGTTTGCACAAGAAGTGAGAAGATGGCATACAGGAGCAGAGAGTTAATTTTTTCTCACGGTTCCAATCCCCTAATATTATCGACATTGTTAGAAAAGGCAAAAGAGGCTGCATGAGAGTGTACAGATATACATCATATACACATGCTTAGGATAATGAGGGAAGACTGTATGTATGACTGTAGGTAAGGGCTGTGGCAACTCTAAAACAGGCATAGGAATGCTTCTATGTAATGTTTCTATGGAACGCTTTTGAATGTAGAACATATTAGACCTGCCATGTCCCTGACAGCATAGCCTTATTCCATTGCCTATTCTGGCTATAGCATAGCCACTAGCAGGTGTCATTCATAGCAAAAAGGTCAAGGGCCAAGCAAACATAGGCACTTAATGATTGCCCTGTGACTATGTGAAGTTGTAGCAGTGTTGAAAAAGTAACTTGAAAGCTGTTTCTCGCATTAATAACTGTCACAGCATCTCTGTGATCATAGGATTGAGCTTGGGTACCAATGAGGGTTGACGACTGTTGCAGCATCTCATACTCATAGTTGCCATTGGCATGCTTCATAGCTAGCTTCCAACAAGCAGAGTCAATGGAGAAGCTGGCAATAAAATATCAAGGCGCAGTCGCATGAGGTCATGCTTAATTATTGCAAAATTTTTATGTTAATGACAACAAAGGAAACAAAGTCATAAGTCCTTCATGATCACATGGTGTTTCCTTTAAAGACCATACCGCTTAGTGATGGAGTTGCCAGTCTCATTTGTGAACATTAACCAAGAACTACTGCAGGTTTCCAGTTAGTTTTGTAAGTATTCTCAGCAAGCTGGCCAACTCATGATTGAAGACAAGTTTCTGAATAAAGTCCAGGTTGAGTTCAGGACAGGGTGAGCTATTATAGACCTTGATCTAGTACTGCACCATCTAGTGGGGGAAAAATCTAACCAAGTTGTCATCTTTCTTGATTTAAAGGTGGCTTTTACTCAATTCCCAGGGTAGATGGGTTCTTAGCAAAGCTAACCACTCTACAGGTTGTCCTCATTTAGTGATTGCCCCTTTTAGCAACTGTTCCCAGTTATGACAATTTACAACCAATCTTGCATTTACTACCCTTGCAGTTCTACAAAGCAAAGGAAAGCTGAAATAAGATCATAAGCATCATTGTGATTTCACTTAGTGACCGCTTCACTTAATGAATGAGCTGCCCATCCCAATTGTGAGGACTACCTGTAATTGATTGAAGGTTTCCAGTTTGGATAATTAAAAACACTCACACATAGGTTAAATGCATTCTGTGACATATTTCTGCATCAATCCCAACTGAAAAAAGAAAGAAGGATGTGCAATTTATTCATTTGTTAAATTTATCTGCCACATATCTCACTGTGGGACCCCTCTAGGCAGCTTACAACAACAAAAAGGAAGTGTAAACAGAGCAGAAGGAACAATAAAATAAACAATGAAAAGGAGCACAATGAGAATACATCAATATGATAACAATTGTCCCTTCTATTTATTGTTTATAAATTCCCTAACTCAAGCCCTGATGGTATAGTTCTATTCCATATAACACTAAAGTTGAGTTACACTATAACACAAGTATTTGCTTTTACCAACTGACTGGCCAGCAACACTCATCACTGGAAAATAAGCAATGATCTCACAGAACAAACTAAGGCCTTCAAATACCTGAGAATTATTTTCTAGTCCTCTGCTTCCTGGAGGGAAACAAAGCAAAACGTCATTGATGGGATCCAAAAAATTGTTAATACAATTCTGTATCTGCTGGCAGCAGAGGTAACAATTATATACCCATCACTATTCACACCCACAAGTCCAGTTGGTCTACTGGTTAAGAAAGCAGGATAGAAACTGACTGTTGACCTTGAACCAGAGTAATTCTCTCTCAGCCCAACTCACCTCACAAGTTTGTTGCTATTGTTGTGGAGAAAATAAGGGGAGGGATGTGTGTTGGATATATTGACTGTCTTGCGTTATTTGTAGAAATAATAAAGGCAGGATATAAATAAATAAATAGAATGACGTATACTTATCAAGACTGACACATTCTCAAAGCCATCAAATTCAAACTTTTGAGTTCCTCAGTATGCATCTCTAACTCTTTAGTGTGATTGGAACCAGAAATAACTTCTACTGTGTCCCATATTGAGACTGTCACCTTAAATGCTAGTCCAAACTGATCTCTAACCTGAGATTTCTCATCTTCTTGACACAACTGGATACAGTATTGGATGAACGGTATTGAATTGGACCTTAGAAGACACAGTCGGTCAACTTAATATTTTATTTCATTGGAGGTGGGAATTAATTTGGAATTGAAACAGTTCTCATAATTATTCAAGTTCCATTCCCTTCTCCCCTTTAAGATTTGGGATGGGATTAATGTTACTATTACTTTATGCTAGCTATATCAGATAGCATTCTACTTGGTGAGACTCAATAACTTGCCTTCAGAGTTACTGGAAGTGAGATTTCGTTCAGGACTAAACTTGTCCTGCTGGCTGGGTGACCTTAAGAATCACCCATGGTTTATTCTGCTGCCCTTTCCACATGGGTTAGAGTTCAGAGCTGTTAGTCCCCTGCTGCTAAACTGTTCTGGAAGATCAGGTTATGTAAGAGTTGGTTCCCAGACTGATAGAATTGCCATTATGTAAACAGCCAGCTGCAAGCTTCCCTGTTGGTACAGAAGGGACCTGCCTCCCCATGAGATCATAGGAAGGCTGTTAAAAAGAAAATTGGAATGCCTTTGCCCAAAGATACATTGGTTCCAGATGGGAAATAATTTAGTTGTTGAAATTCTTGTAATCCCATTTCATTTATTTTGATGAATCTTGTTAAAGAGAACTCTGTGAAAATTATGCTGGGCAAGGAATCAAGGTCTGTTTTAGGCAGCTGTCCCAAAACCTGACAGATGAGAAGAAAATGCTATGGCTTTTGATGGAGAAGCACGCGGACTCTTCTACAATGTAGCTAAATTTTGTGTTTTTGCTGCTCACTACACGGAGGCTAATAGTTAAGATTTCTCACCTCCCCATTTAAACACATACCTCTCCTGTACCCTGGAAGAACTTGATCTGTACAGCCTGTGTTTGTGAATTTTTATAACTTTTATTCCTTTTATATTTCATGTCCTGCAGTACATCTGTGTATGTGTATATATTCCTTTGGGACATGAATCATTTTATGAGGTTGATTAACTGTAATAAATGTTAATTAACCCTCAGGTACTACAACAAATAATTCAGGAAGATGAAAACTCTTCCAGTCATTCACATCTTTCATATTCATCAAGAGTAAGAATTCTCAAATTCAACAGAGAGGGTACAGAGGAATATTTTTAGAGAGAGTTTTCCACAATCAGGACATCACCATGGAGAAGGCCTGGCCACCACCTGCCCAGAGCAGCTAAGAGCTGGAATAAGACTTCTGAGAATTTTCTGAAGGGACATGTGGAAGAAGCCCGCTCTTTCTGTCATTTAGAATTACACAGTAAATATCTGAGTCCCATAATTGGAGCCTTCTAAGGAGTATCCATCTATCCTCTAAAGACAGGGTGAAATGAACAGTTTATGCTCTCTACCATCTCTAGCAGATCTTTCTTCCTGCCAGAATGCAATTGCTTTCTCTCACACTCGTTGTTAAGTGCCAAAATACACATGATGTGGGAGTCCCATGATTTCATCTCCTGATATTTTTGTTTTGATTTGAAAATAGCTGAGAGCCACTGTCAGTGAGAGAGATATTTAGATTAGCCATTTTGTGGAGGGCAGGGTTATAAAACTCCCCCCTCCAAAATAGAATTGCTACTCCAAAGAAATGTAAGGATCTTTAACAACCACTGACTTTAAAATATTTGACTATGCAACGGTGTTGCAGAGATGGGTTTTTGAGTTCTGACTGAGATTTTCAGTGAAAACAGTCTTTTACAAAATCTGGCAAACAAACACGGTGTTTTTAATTTTGCTACATAAGAAATGAGGTTGTGCTACATAGAAATAAGGTTGTGGAATGCTGTAGTTATCATTGGGAATAATGTTTCATGGAAATATGAATGAGGCACCTGTCTAAGACTCTGTAAAGCAGCCTACATGTATTTCCAGGATTTCATGATGTAGTAACTTTAATGAGTTGTAAGCAGTGTGGCATTTCTTGCCTTTGCATATTCCAAAGCACCTCCTCAAAATCAAAACTGAACTACTGCACTAATAAAGACTATAATATGCACTTTTTAAAAATAAAAACAAACATATAAATACATATTTGTATATTTCTTGTCATAGTGCCAGATTTGGAGAGAAAGAAGTTGCTAAACGTTGGATTGTATGAAACACAAGGGGGAGCTATTGAGAAGCTGATTATTCTCAGCTTCATCAGATAATGCTTCTACTAAGGCTACCACTTTAAAGGGGTCAACGAGGCAATAACATTAAAAGTGATGGGGACTTTGGTTTGTTCTCTAATTTTATATGAACTGATAAAAAAATCCACATTACATGCTTCATGTGAAGTATATGAGCAAATAATGAAGTCACAATAAGTTTCTCAATCCAGTAACCAATGAAACCAAATAGACACAAACCCACATTGGTCTGCAGGGGAATGTAGCAGAGGTGGTATTCAGCAGGTTCTGACCAGTTCTGGAGAACCAGTAGCAGAACCGGCAAATACCACCTCTGACTGGAGATTTTACAGTATTCTTCCCCTGCCACGCATACCAAGCCACGCCCACAGAACCGGTAGTAAAAATATTTGAATACCACCACTGGAATGTAATCACAACTACCTAAAGAATAAGGAACTAAGTGTTCATTTCTATACATGGAATGAATTTCTCCTACAAAATTCACACATGCTCCTCCTAGTCTAGTAGAAACCAGCCACTTCAAGAAGAAACTCTGAAATGGGATTGTATATTCATTTAGATTGGATTTTATCATTAGGTTTTTCAGGGCTGTATTTGCCATATATTTCTTTAACTCCCATCACAAAGCACAGTTTGTAGACAGAAAAGGATTACTGCAATCTTAGACAGGAGAATTAGACTGGCCATTGGATCTAACCATGTAATCATAGTGCTTCTGCTGAACTCCAACTCCAATAGTCTTGATAATACCATAGCACAATCAGAATTTGTTTTTGTATATATAATACTATTAACATATTGGCAAAATTTTACTTGTGGTATACTTTCCAAAATTATTGAATTATGCATACAGCATAAGCAAAAGTTATCATACTACATAAATATTATACAAAGCTATAACCCTATTTATACTTATATTCCTCATCATGTCCAGGCAGGAGGAACTAGTGGAAACCATGAGTTAATTGAAGAACCCTTGTTGTTATTGCTGTACTACAACCCTGACAACACTCAACTGGAGAGACTTGTGCAAACAATATACACTTATAATTCAAGAATCGTGAGACACTACCCAGGAATTTTTGTATACTAGAACTGAAAAAAATTCTATTCCTTCCAAACAAACATCTACTTGTAGTTCTCCCAAGCTTTATTCATTTCAGCAGCATTATGTTTTCATGTAGATGGGTAGGTATATCACTTTATATGTACAATCATTTTGCTGCTGCAGCTTTTAAACAACTGGGAATCAGAAGACCAGTAATGACCTACTGGAAATCATTAAGAGACCTAAGCAATAAGTCCAAGATCCACCCACCACTTGGTACCTAAAAGCTCTTCCCTACTGGGCAAGCTGTTTGCATCAAGTTCATAATCAGATAAGTATCCCCTGAGCTCCTATTTATAAATGGTGTTGAGCCAAGCCCATTATATTTTTCTGGTTCCTTGCTGGTTTATGTGAAATCAGAGCACAGCTGGTCTTTTCATTTGCAATACAGCAGTTTGGTAGAACTTGGACTCTTTCCTTTTCCCAATGAGGGCAACTGTTGCCTCATCTAGCTTCCTAGCTCTTAGCTTTATGTCCTGTTTCTAATGCCTGTATGTATTTCTCTGTCCTCCTTTCAGCTGTCCAAACAGCGTGCAAACATACAAATGCTGATATGCTTTCATGGGGATGTCATTTTTATTTAATGTTTTTAAAGCAGTGCTCGCTACCTAGAATTATGATGTTAAGATGAGAGGCCATATCAATTGAAATGAGTGCATAAATTCCACCTTCCTACCTTCCAAGATGATTTTAAGAGGAAAGGCAGTTTTGTAAGCTGTGTAGGTTTTTTTTCCTTAGCAAGAACTTAGCTTTTCCCCTCCCCCACATTTTTACAAGCAACCAGTGATGCATAATATAAGCTACAAATGTCAAAGGCAGAGAGAGCCTAGCGATTTATTTTATTTCTGTTTTTTCAGGATCTATAGTAACCCACCAGATAGAGTGGGTGGGGGTGTATGTGTGACAGGATTTTTCCTGCTCTCTCTTATTGGTCTGTTGAAAAAAAAAAGACAAACACTGATTGGCTCAAAGTGTGGACTTCTCAATATTTTGAGATTCCTAAAATTTAGATGAACAAAGCTCATCTTGAAATTGCTTTAGGAAGAGAATGGAATGCCCTAAAAGTTGCAATTACAATTTCAAATATAATGTAAGAAGCCTCTCTTGCTTTGCTTAGGACACATTAGCACATTTGCAGTTTTTTTCAGTGTTAAATGTTGTAGTTATGTGTGTCTTGCTGACCAATCTGGATCATTTCACAATTAGGCAATTCCTCACAAACACACCCACAAGCCTTATTTTCTCCAACTTTCTTGGAAACGAACAAAAAAAAGGAAAGGAAAGATTGATATCACTACAGGGGACAATAAGAATGGAATGGACAAAAGACAGAACAAAAGAGAATTCAGATTAAGTGCATTCACACAACCCACATTTCTTTGTTCATCTCAATCTACCTTTTTAAAAACTTTTGATTTCTGCCCTCTTTCTACAGGTCTTGGAGCTTTCCATGATTGGCCGAGTAAACTCAGGCAAACTGCCATATAATAATAGCCTGAGTTAAGAAGCTATTACGCAGATGCATTAAATTTTCCATAGGATTAATATACCTATTCACTAAAGAGATTCAAACAAGAACTGCAGCAAAACAAAGCTTCCAATCCTGAAAAACGCCGAGCCCGCTTTTTCTATCAATGCCATGATCTCATTGTCATAACCCCTGCACCTCCAAAATTTTATTTATTTATTTTTATTTATTTATTTGATTTGCCAATTGTTTACAAGATAATAAGTATAAGTGTATACATAGTTGTGAATACATGAAATGGGTACATATAAGAAAAATAAAAGAATAAGAGAAACAATAGGACAGGGACGGTAGGCACGTTGGTGCGCTTATGCACGCCCCCTACAATCAGCAAGAAAGAAAAACCATGGGCTTCTCCTTGTTCTCACAATGGCTAACTTTCCTGCACAGCTTTAGGTTGTTTCCAGTCTTACACAGCCAGACGTGTGTTTCCACCAGAATGCTACTTTGACCTCCCACAATCCCCTTTCCCTTCCCTAAATCTATTTTAATAGGCATAGATTTGGGAGACCTACAGGTACTATGGGAGGAGTGTAAATCCAGTGCCTGCAGCAGATTTCACTGTATCGCTTTAAACACCAGCACACTGAAAACAGCACTTCTACCTCCCACATGTGCACACCAACACCAAGGAGGGAGCTCTGAAACAGGCACAGTCCTGTTTGTGACATATGTCCCAGCGGTACTTTGATGATTTCCTAACCATCCCAGACGTTCTGCCTCATCCTGTGAAAGGATGCAAGACTACACATGGCGATGACCACAGGATCTGTTTATTATTTCCAGTGTTACTAATAAAATATGTTTATTCCCTTTGGAAAAAAACATGTACTATTATGAACCCCGAGGGCCATCCTGTAATTTATTGTTCTGGAGTTGTGCTGTGGCCCTATTTTGCTCTCTTGCCTGGGTCCCACAATTATTTTCTTAAGTTGTAAGGTGTCTGATTACCTTAAGGATTTTCTATCCATTTCCTCAAATTGATTTTGCACCAAGAAATAGAGTCGGGTTTTGTTCTCTCTTAGGACAATTAATTCTATACATAAAAATTTAAACATAACTACTTGTACGTTTTGCTCTCCTGTGCAAGGTATTGAACTACTTCCAGTTCCCCTTGCATTTATTTGGAATTGGCAACTTTTTATCTGACATTGTTACATTTTTTCTCACAGATTCTATTCCCTACAGGGCCACAGGTTATTCCTTACGACTGCAATATTTTATCCACTTATTATCCACTATTCCAAATTATGTGAGACTTACTTTGTTTGTGTGGGCACACACAGGATTGTATTTTTAAGTACACTCTAAACTTAAAAGAGAGAAGGGTTTGCCTCTAAATCAAAGGAGACATCTGTTCCTAACAGAATCAATATTTTAAATTTTGACACTGTGTGAAAAATCAAAGGAAGCTTTTTAAAAGTGGCCAAGCAATCTATTTTAATTCTGAAAAGATCGAACACATTGCAAATCCCAAGTCATTCACTTAGAGGAATGCTTGTTCCTTATTTCAACACTTTCAAAGGAAAAATGAAGGTTAATTCTTGCTTACTGGGATGGTGGAGAGAGAGAGAGAGAGAGAGAGAGAGAGAGAGGAGAAATCTAATGCTACTGATTATTTTATTCATCAGAGTATTTTGTACTATTTAGGTTACCTTATTGAATTATGGGACCATTACTTACCTATACACGCTTCAAAAGAAAACATCTCCTGTTAATTTTGAATTGTAAAAAGAAGCTGATGGCACCTATGCTTTGTATTTTAAGTTCCAGTGGTTTGCAATTTTAAAATGCTCCATCTGTAGCCTTGAGAGGAGGAGAGTTATGTCAATAGCACAGTTTTTAAAATTTAATAGAAGTGATCCTCACACAATTATATAACCAGCAGAACCATCTTGAAGAAAGATATAGAATGCCACAAGAGAAGTTACTTGCCACAGGTTCAGGGGGAAAAAAACCATTTCTATGTCTGTTTTAGAGTTACCACTCTGATCTTAATGGAACAAATGTTATTTCCTTTTTTAGTGTGACCTTATTTTCTTTTATGTTTCATTTAGATCTAAGTCTGTATAAAAAAGCTGCCTCCATTTAATTTAAAAATGGCCAACATATGTAAAATAAAACAGGCATTTATTATTCTGCAATATACATATCTTTGAAGGAAAGGTTACCTGTTGTTTAATTATTTCTATTTTTGACATAGTGTTAGTTATTTCTACTAAAATAATCTGAATGCATTCAAATAGTCCCTACAGTTACAGGCTCTGGTGCTTAATAAAGCTAAGTTTACATGGAGGAAACATACTCTGCTGGCTTTTAGAGAATTAAATATATATGCATACATACATACCTGTATATATGTATCTATGTATATTTAACAGAATAGTAACCCATCCCAACCGCAAAGGACTCTGGGTAGAGTGCACAACACAGGAAAATAAAATAAAATATAACAATAGAACCAAAGCAATGAAAACCTTCCTATGATATTTTCTGTTCATGAAAATGACCCATTTCTGCTTGTAACTCCTCACCTCCATGCCCCATTATGGGCAATTGAATAAAATGTCAATATCTGATTAGTGATTTATATTAAAGCATCCTGACATTCTGCACGAACAGTTTCATAACCAGTAGTTCTCATCCACACATATGGTTCTCCAGTTTTCATGGTATTTAGTTTTCACATATGTTAAAGTGTTTTGTGGCAAGGTCTTTAAACTGGCATTCTGTTGATGGCAAAGGAAACTTAAAAAAAAAACCTTGCCATAAAACAAATTATACTCTTTTCCCCTAGTAAATGATCTGTGATTTTACATAGACAATATTGTAAATGGATAGTGATACTAAAGGAAAATACCCGAAAATAGAAGGAAACAAAAACAAGATTTTTTTAAAACTACAACTTTCATTCACAGAAGGCATAATAATAAGTCACTTGTCTTGCTGACTTACCTATTACTGAGTAAAATACGCTCTCCAGAATCATAAATTGAATAGTTGCTTTCCAATAATCCTCTCTGAAATGGGATTATTGCAGAAATGAAACACCAGAAGTTGAATATTTAAAAAATGAAGGAGAGGTGTGGCTCAAAATTCTGAACAGAGCACACCTTTGTACCATTAGAGACACTTAAAATCATAATTGGCCAATGACACATGCTAGTATTTATAAAGAAAGCTCACTTTGCTTTAACCCTAAGTTTAGTTCCGGGGTTACAAACTAGACAATTTTTTAGCCTTGCAAATAGAAAGACACTACAGTTCAGTGTTGAAGTACAGATTTTTCTATACCTGCTTATTGTGGAATACTCTCTTTCAAGTCACAGGTGGCAAGCAATGGATTGCTTTAGCCAGTTTGAAAAGGTAACTCTAGGCTACATGGAGAAATAACTTTTTAACCCTATGCTGGTCTTGCCTGCCATTCAAAGCATTTACTTCATTCTGTCTTTTGATTGTACCAGATTTGAACCTCATGCAACAGGGCTAATGGTGAGGGATTTTGGAAACTTGGAAAGAGTAAAGAACATGATACAGTGCCTGGTCATCATTTGGACAAGGCAGTAGTAAATTGATCCTCTGTTTTTTCCAAGGATGGAAAATATTCAATGCTGTGAAAATATTCAATGTACCTACAAAGAGCAGATTCATGTAGGCAATGATATTACCTGTGATTTAGACTTTTAGAAAGTCTAGAAGAAATTGGATAGGAAGAATTCTGACATTTCTGAGCTTTGTTTTTGGAGAAAAGTCCTGAGAATACATGGACAACCAAGAAAACAAACAAACAAATAGATCACTGAAGAAATCAATCCAGAGTTCTCACTTGAGGTACAAATGACCAGTATCAAATGATCCTATTTTGAATGCATTATGCATAGACTAAGCTCCCTGGAGAAGCTAATCTGGGAGAAAAGAGAAGTAGCAAGGTGGACAGTAGCAATGGAAATCATTATTGGAAGGTGACATGCCACAGAGTTTGGCAATGCAATCTGCAGGATGCTGGGGACCATCATCCACATGTGCTCACCTCAGGTTTAAATTATAATTATATAATATCTATTATTTCAAAATCTGTCAATTCAGTGGTATATAAGATCCATGGTGGTGCAGTGGTTAAAATGCAATATTGCATTTTAATTCTGCTGGTTGCCAGGGGTTCAATTCTCACTGGCTCAAGGTTGACTCAGCCTTCCATCCTTCCGAGGTTGGTACCATAAAATGAGGACCCAGATTGTTGGGGGCAATATGCTGACTCTGTAAACCACTTAGAGAGGGCTGTAAAGCACTATAAAGTGGTATATAAGTCTAAGTGCTATTGCAATTGCAATATTGCAATGTTTATTTTAGTGAGGGAGCAGGATTTCTGTCCAAAACCCTGGCCTGATGTTATTATAATATCAAGAAAGCTCTTTGCTTCATGCTTCTGCTTCTTCAGAGATCCATCTGCTGAGACAAGCTGCATTTTGAGTTTGTCAGTCAATTATTCCAATCATAAGGACACAGTTGCAAAGGCATCTGGTAGTAACATGATGATGTCTTGTAATTATGTAAATGACAATAATAGAATTTGGGTAACACACATGACATCATTTCCATAACTACTGTAATCTCTTTCCTCATGAGACACATTGCTCCGCTTATCCAAGTGTAATTCAGAACTTCTTTTATATTTCATTGAAATTTCTGTTTTGATTGCTTTAGTTTTCTAGGTTTTTTTAAATGCTCACCATTTTCCATTCCTTTTTTAAACCCACTGTGATAATCTTAAAACATAAAATAACCCCAATGAGGATACCACATTGTAAGCCATATACAGGTAGTCCTTGACTTACGACCATGACTGAGCCCCAAATTTATGTTGCTAAGTGAAACATTTGTTAAGTGAGCTTTGCCCCATTGGTGACTTTTCTTGTCACATTTATTAAGTGAATCACTGCAGTGGTGTTAAGTTAGTAAAACAGCTGTTAAGTAAATCTGGCTTCTCCATTGACTTTGCTTGTCAGAAGGTCACAAAGGGGGATCATGGGACTCTGGGACACTACAACTGTCATAAATATGAGTCAGTTGCCAAGTGTCTGAATTTTGATCACATGATTATGGGGATACTGCAATGGTCGTAAGTGTGAAAAACAGTCATTAGTCACTTTTTCAGTGCCTTTGTAACTTTGAACGGTCAGTATACGAACTATTGTAAGTTGAGGACTATCTGTGAAATGTAACATTGTGCACTCCTATATATCATTTTTACTAATTGCCATCTTCCATATATGTTGGATAATAATTCCAATAACTCTTAATCAGTGTAGCAAAACTGATAAGCATAATTTGGATATTTAGCAAATATCTCTGAGGAAACTGTATTGAGAAAGCCTTTACTTGCTCACTCCTGGCTAAAATGGGTTATTTGCTTGCCCATCCAATTAAGAGATAACTATATTAGCAAACTGCCTTACAGGAAACTCTCCTGAAATAATGATTTGTATCCAAACTTCTTGTTTCTACTTCTAAGTATCCTAGGATGCTCCTGCCCAACAGATTTCATCACACCTGAATAAAATAGGTTGATAAAGAAGTAGTAAGTCACTGTATGTGCTGTATTTATATTTATTTATCAACTTTTGAAATTGGCTATCTCCCTTACAGAAGGCCTCTAGGCAGTGTATAATAATGGTGTTTACAATATAGTATGCATGTGTCTATAGCAAGGCTCTTCAAACTTGGCAACTTTAAGACTTAAGGACTTCAACTCCCAGAATTCCTGAGCTAACATGACTGGAGGAATCCTGGGAGTTGAAGTCCACAAGTCTTAAAGCAGTCAAGTTTGAAGATCCCTGGTCTATAGAGTATAATCTCTCTATATAAGTGATTCCTGTTAGTTATGATCCATTTTATAAACCATCTCACCCTTATTTCAGAAGAAACAAACTACATGGAGGTCCAATGAGAAGATGGTTAGAAGAAGATAGAATGGAATGCACATGGGTTCCTCTCCTCCCCCAATGAGATTTGGGGCCTGCCTCCCCTGCCCGCCATTGCAATTAAGTGAGGCACAAACAATGAACATCATCCTCTTTTGTCTCCTATTATATTTCCCTTTGTCTCCTAACCCTCATTACGTTGCATTTAGTTCACCCCAGTTCGTCCTGAACATGTTTAGTTTAAGCAGATATTTCTAGCAGTTGTCCACAAGCAGGTAATGAAGGCAGGAATCCCAGAAAATATCAGCTTATCAAATTGGAACATGAAACATTTTGACTATCATGGTCACCGACTTTTATGCACATATCACTATTAATTTGTTTCATGTCTTGTTAAAGCTGCCCAAGTAAATGGCCATCATTATCCCTCATGACAGTGAATTCCAAAAGTTAAGGACGTGTAATGTGACAAACTGGGTTTTCTTCTGTCATAAATGTGCTGCCAACTGATTTCACTAGCTGTCTTTGAATTCTAATATTATGACAGACGAATAAAAATGCCTGTCCACTTTCACCATCCGCCACATTGTTTAAACCCTTCTTATGCACCTACTCAAAGTCCTCTTTTTATTGCTTTACTAGATAAAACAAGAGTGAAGAAACTTAAAAAGTTTTTTAAAAAAAAACCATAGGGAAGGGGAAAAAAGAAAAAGGAAAAAAGGAAACCTACAAATGCATGAGGTACGTAGGCGAAACAATTCAGCCTAATTTTTATTCAGCCTACTTTTAAAAACATCACTAAACCTCGACCAGACAGAATATTATAGATCAGTCTTTTCTTTATGGAGAACTACTATCTAGTATCTACCTAACATGGGACTCTGACCCTTTTTCCTGCTTTTTTCCCCCTGCTTCCAGTAACAGTCATTTTTATGTCAAGCTTCAACCAGAGTCTTTATGTATCCAGACATGAAGAATTTGTCTACTATGCTCACTTTCACCCAGATAGATACATTTAGGGGGAAAAAAAACCTGTGATTTAGAGATTCTATTCATCCCATTAGGAAGAACTTAATATATAATGCTGACATGAATAACTGACATGCCTACAGGTAGTCCTCAACTTATGACTGGTTGCTTAATAACAGTTCAGTGTTTAGACGAGCCCTGAAATGAGCATTTATGGCTTGGTTTCAAAGTTCCAATGTTTGGACCCCCCCACCATGGTCACATGACTGTATTTTGGGCGCTCCGCAACCAGCTCACATGTACAGCCATTTGCGGTGCCCCACAGTTCCATGACTCTGATTTATTAAGTTTTTGCCAGAAACGGATGTTTACTCTGGTTTTCCGATAAAAACTGTCCCATAGCAAACAATGGGTTTGCTTAACAACTGCAGCACTCACTTCATGAGCATTAGAAAGAAAGACAAAATGCTATTACTTCTCAGGCCTGTGAAAGAGTTCTAAAATCAGCCTTGCATTAGATCAGGGCTATTAAACTCCTAGCCTGCAGGCCGGATGCATCACGCGCTGGCCACACGATGCCTGGTTTAGCGAAGAGGGGAATGCATCATGTGATGCTGCCGTGACAAAGTGAGTTTGACAGCCCTGCATTAGACTACTTTAATGGGCAGAAGGAATAACACTGAGGGACAGGAAGAAGAGCTGCAGCCAAGACAATATTCTAATTGAAGAAATCTGAATCCAAGGCAAACATGTATTTTGAAAAAGTATTTTAGGTGTGACTCTCCATAATTGTCAATAAGGGAGGGACTGGAAGAAGTACATTCAGATTTGCAAGACTGATGTCAGCCCAGATGTCTGGGCCATGTTTGAAACCCGAAACACATAAGCTAATATTGCTTTTATTGTAAGATTATAGAAACAGAGTTTTGTAAGTCTGAATATATTTCCTCAACTAGGGGAGAAGAGTCATTAACACTGAATCTGTTTAATCTGGAATAGACTCTTCTAATATACCCAATGATCTTGATGGGAGTACTGGCAAATACAAATATTATTAATTTACCTTGTCCACCAAATAGAGGTTTCTGCCTATAAAGGTTAGTATACTGATCCTTATCTACAAGCATCTTTGCAAAGAAAATTAGTTGAGGACAAGAATTTAATTAAGTGGAAAGGAATCAGTTGTGGGAACAGTGATTTATGAACCAGCCAGTGCATGTCTGAATCTTCAAATTGCCCCATAAAGAATGCAACAAACTCCAGGCAAAATCTTAATGCTCCCCTTTGTTTCCACACCAGAACAAAAAGTCCTATTTCTAGTTCTAATCCCAATTCTTACTAGAAGCCAGGTCTATCCAGGCTTCGTATGTGTTGAATAAGAATTTATTTCTTTGCTATACCCCTCAAGAAATGTTCTCTTCCATTTGGGCCTCAAAATGATAACTACTAAAACATGACTGACATCATTATCTTTCCCCCAGAGAAGCTATTTTTGGGGACTTTTAATAAATTCCACTTTTTATCACTGACTACAAATTATTGTTGAGTTGATTTTTCATTCTTTCTCTTGGATCTCCATTAAAGTATTATTTAATAGAGACAAGGGAGAATCTCTATAAATCTATCCAAGAATCATAGCCAGCTTCTTAGAGGAAGAACCTTGGAAATGGACAAGAAACAATGAAATGTGTTTTCTTGTAACCATTTGAAACATCATATTTCATGTCTGTATTATAAGCAGAAGGGAAAGCTGTATTGCCTTATTTGGACAAAAAGTCCTACTACGAACAAATAGCACAGAATTACCAGCCATTCTTCTGTTACAGCTGCACAATATTTATTAATTGCACTAGAAGTAGTTTTCACGCTAGTTTTCACACCAGAGTAATGCTACTGGTTTTTAGAACTAAATATTGAAAGGATTAGTTTAGAGATAAAGTTCATAACCTCTGTTTTACTTCAAAAGAGGCACAGAGTTTCTTACAGTGTAACCCAAACTTCAGATGTTTAACAAAAGGATGTTGAAACATAATGCTTTTCTCCTAAGACAATTCAACATTAACAGTGATTTTTTTTTTTTAGTTTTGTATATGGAATATCTAAACTTATTATGAGTCTCTCTTTGACACTAATTTGATGTGATAAATAATTCTTTATACTTTTTTTATTGAAAATATCCTTGAGAGTCATTTCACAAATTATGAAGTGGAATACTCAGGTTTGCCACTGACAATATATTTGGTGGTAAAAATAGCTGGTGATATGTACCAAAGGTGGGGAATAAAACTGTTTCTCTAAGGGAAAAATTAAAATAGCCCTGGTTAGGTTAGATGTGTTAGACCCTAGATTATAAAACATCATCATCAAGCTGTGAACTAAAAAACTGAAAAGAAAAATACAGCTAATTACCTTCTTGCATGGTCAATATATAAGAGGTTAATTATACCCCAAGTCTCCTTATTGTGATCATGATTGAGCAGTATTTTGAACTTTTTTGTTTTTTGAAATGTCTGAAGATTTATTGACTAGTATTTTTGTCTGAAATCCTCCACTACTTTTATTGGATTTATTTATAATTTGATATTTAATAGATCATACGTATGTGAATGGAGCTAAGCCTGTTAAGAAAATCCTGATTATGAATTTTAAGGCCCAAAAGAACAAATACAGTATATTATAGAAGCTTAGCGCTGCAACAGAAACTGATGTTTTTGAGTTTTCTTTTATTGGAGGAAGAGATGTGGAAGACTAGATTTTGTGGCTGGAAATATGTTTCCCAATGTTGTTTAAAAAAAATTAAAGAAGCCAGTACTTTAATAGGAAATTAGATTCATATAATGGGATCTACTGCTCTAGTTGTTTTAATTAAAATGGCAAATGTAGTCACAGGCTCCATCACTTTTGGAGGTGTGTGTAATGTCATGACACCAATACTAATGGGGTGAGTCTTGTGGCATAATGGCAGAATATTGTTTTGATCAGAGCAGCTAGTTTGACACAGAAACAAACATCCTACAGAAAACTATATTCACACATGTTGATCCCTGATTTGCTGAGTTATTACTGAATGAGCTGGATTCATACAAGATGTCAAGACAAAATGAAATAAATCTTACTAGGAAATAATAGCAAATACTAATAGCTTGGGTTTTAGATTTTGGCATCTGTATTAGGATGCTGGTGAGTACACCAAGGAAATCCCATGGGTTTAGTTTAGGAAAGTGGGAGAAAGGTCAGTCAGTCAGTAAGTAAACAACAGCAAATAAATTCCATGTTTTTGCCAAGAAAATGACATGGATATATCCATGTAATCAGCACAAGCCAAACCCGGTATCAGTGATACTTTATTTTTAATGAGTAGATCATTAGTTACTTTAGTTGCCATAGGTTGAACATCATAATATGATCTGAAATACGGCTGCAAGCTTAAAAATATGGATCTAATTAAGAAATCATTGTGAGTCAACAAACTATAAAAAGGTAATTGATATATTGGTTGATCTAAACAATAGATCCTTTTTGTATAGTATTTCCAAACTAAGTAACATCAGGCCAAAGGCAGTAATGTTTTAAATATTGTCTTTCATTAATTGCAAATATGGTATGGGGTGACAATGGCAGTTGGGGGGAATTGGCATATACTACTTCTGAGGAGACTGCCACAAACAAGAAGGAGAAGTTTTCTTTCCTCTCAGCCATGAACCAGACAATTCTCTCTTCCTTCTAACAGCTGCAGTGCTTAGAAATACATTCCCATTGGTATCAATAGAAACTTTTTCTGAACCACATAGTCACCCAAGCGAGGATAGTATAATAGAGATTTTTATATGAAGGGAAATATTGATCTCTTCTCCCATATGCTGTGGTCAGGATCAGAATTGGAGTTCCTTCCTACAATTGTCACTCTTTAAAAAAAAAGATTGAGTTGATTTTCATGCCTCAGAATGCATAGCTTGGCCTTCAGGTGAAACACCGTTGACCTTGCCTGAGGTTTCTCTTCCTTTTCCCTGGAACCGACAATAAATGAACATGGAATTTTAATACAGCAAAGAAAACATGTGCTTCAGCCCTGAACTATTGCCCTTCCAGATCAATAATGTTGAATGATAATTCTAAAATCCAAGGCATGAAATGAATCTTTATGTTCTGTCCCTATTATAAATGTCAACTTTCTTCCTTCTTGACATTCAGAATCCAGGCTCAGATTTTGAAGCTGAGTAGAAACCAGGCCACTAAGCAAACCAGCCATTCCCAAGTCAGATGTTCCATTGTTTCTCCATTCCATGTTTGCTTTTTCAATTCTGATTCTACACTCCAGAGATACTGTTCATGCTTTGTCCTCCTGAACTGTTAGAAATTTTCCCTTCAACACCATTTCTGTAAGCAGGTGGGTGTATCCTTTTTGTTTTCAAGGAACCATCTCTGCTCCAACCATGCCTTCACTCAGTCTTCTGAATTCATTATTATAGATAGCATATAGATATTTTCATTTGTCCCTCAGCTTTTTGGGGGGTTATTTTTTGGTTATAGAAGTTTTTGCCAAAATGAACATGACTGCCATAGCATTTGTTTTCATCAACTCTGGAGAGCCCCCTACCCACTACAGGTGGTCTTCAACTTTTGTACACAATTGAGACCAGAATTCCCATTGCTAAGTAAGGAAGTTGTTAAGTCAGTCATGCCTGATTTTAAATTTTTTTGTTGCCACTCTTAAGTGAATCACTGCACTTGTTATGTGGATTAAGAGTATATGGCTTCCCCCATTGACTTTGTCAGAACTCATTGGAAAAGTAGCAAATAATAGTCAGATGAAGCCAGACAGCTACATTCATTGTAGATACATGCTACTTGCCAAGTGCCTGAATTTTGATCAAGTGACCGTGGAGGTATTGTGGAGATCGTAAGTGTGAGAATTGATTGTAAGCAACCTTTTTTTTCCCAGTGCGGTTGTAACTTTGAAGAATTGCCAAACACATGATTGTAAGTCAAAGACTACTTGTACAAACATCCTTTTAGGGGATGTTATACAATCAGTTCGCTACTGGCTGAAGTTCTGCTCCAGCTGGTAGAGCTTCAAATCTTTAATTGCTTTTCATCTTTTTCTCCTCCTGTCCTTCCTAGCCTGGTTTGTCCTACTTCCATATTATTCAGCTCAATTTTCCTACCTACATTTCAGATGCACCTCCATCAAGCTGTTATTTCAGTAAAAAGTCACCTACTCATCCAATGTGTGAGAAAACAGTGACATTTAGAAAACTAAATAAAATCTTTGTATTAAATAAATAAAATCATATTACACACATGAATAACTGGTGTTAAAGTAAACAAGTCGATACTTGCTCCATGTGATAATGGGGGCGGCAATTGATTGAATTTCTCACAACACAAAGAAAGATTATGTGGAGAAGGTGGTGCAGAATTTCATCCTGTTTAAGCCATGACCAAGCCCAGTCATGCCTTAATGATAATAATAATACTAAATAAAATAATAATAATGACCAGTCAATTGCAAAAGGTACCTTTACTTGGAACAGATTGCATCCTGTGACAAAACCTTTAACACCCTCAAACAACAACATCTGCCTGTACCAGGTCCATCCATCTGTCCTTCCTTCCTTCCTTTCCTCCCTCCCTCCCTCCCTCCCTCCCTCCTTTCTTCCTCAATGGTTTATCAACTTGTAAATTACAGTCCTGGTTGGCTGACATAAAGCACAAGACAAGAGAGGCAATGAATATAAAATCTATAAAACCACAAACTATAATACAATTGATGCCAACTATGATCATATTAACATTCCCAAATATTTTAGAAAGGATTCATCAACTATCCTGTCCCAATTATAGTGGGAAAAATAGGTTTTTAAGGCCTTACAGAAGGGTAGCAGAATATCATAGAGATCAGCTGTTCCAAACGGCAGGTTTTGTAATAGAGAAGATATACTTTTTCAGTCCTGTTAGATAGGACTTTTTCACAGAAGAATACAACCCATACCAACCTATGCTCACCAACCTTCTTCAAGTGTTTGGAAAATTGTAAACTTAAAGAAGAAAACCTAGAATATTGTTCTATTGAATATTGGAATCCTTACTGCATATCAGCCATTAATAACAATAGCAATAGCACTTAGACTTATATACCACTTCACAGTGCTTTTCAGCCCTCTCTAAGCAGTTTACAGAGTCAGCATATAATCTGAATCCTCATTTTACCGACCTTGGAAGGATGGAAGGATGAGTCAACTTGAGCCGTTGAGGATTAAACTCCTGGAGTGAACAATGAGTTAGTCTGCAGTACTGCATTCTAACCACTGGGTCACCATGGCTCTTTAATACAACTGAGCAAGTTCAGAAGCACTTTATAAGGAAAGTGTTGTATTTTTCTGTCCGTAATAGAATGCCTTATACTAATAGGCTTGGAATTCTTGGTTTGGATAGTTTAGAACTGTGATGCTTGCAGTCAGACTTAAGTATCACATACAAAATTGTACACAATAAAACTTTATCTGTAAATGACTTTTTAAATTTTAATCATAATGTAATATATGTGAACCTCTGCTTTACACTTAATGTAAATCACTCTAAACTCGACTGTAAAAAAATTGATTTTTGTAACAGAATTGTCAAAGTTTGGAATATCTTACCTGATTCAGTTGTCTCAGCCATTACCTTTCACAGTTTTAATTCTAACTTAACGTCTGTGGACCTCACCCCATATTTAAGAGGTCCATAAGGGGGCATGCATAAGTGCACTGGCATGCCTATCGCCCCTGTCACATTTGAGTTTCTTATTTTCTTTGTCTGAATCAGTGGTGGGATTCAATTTTTTTTACTACTGGTTCTGTGGGCATGGCTTGTTGAGCATGGCAGGGGAAGGATACTGTAAAATCTCCAGTCAGAGGTGGCATTTGCCGGTTCTCCGAACTATTCAAAATTTCCGCTACCGGTTCTCCAGAATTGGTCAGAACCTGCTGAATACCACCTCTGGTTTGAATTTGTAATTTTTGTTGGATGAATAAATGAATGAATAAAACAAACAAACAAATAAATAAATAAATAAATAAATAAATAAAAACTGTCGTGATCCTTCCACCAATGAACTCCCCATGTTGTTGGGGGGGAAAATGCAGTGGAAATGAATACAAAAATGGGAAAATGTGGCTGTAATAAACCAAGCATATTATGTCTCCATTTCCTTATATTTAGATTCCCCTTCCTGCTACAATTGCCTGTGGATGAATGCAGCTATAGGAAGAGGGAGCAATATTATAATGACATCTGAAAAGACAATAAACACAGAGGAAGTAAAAACAGCTTAATGGCTCTTAGCAGGCAGGAAATTCATTAGTTCCCAGAAAGATCTATAATGACTGCATTTGAGGTCGTTTCAGAGTTTCAAAGCTGTTTCTGTCTTCCAAAACACATTATAGCTTAGAATGTAGTGTGATGCTAGCCATATATACTAAGCTATGATTAAGCAAACCACAGCACAATGTGTTTGCATTAGGTGAGATCCAGGTGAATCATCATTCATTAGCTTCTCTTAATAATCTGCACAACATTCTTTTATAGCAATTGCTTTCATTTGGAACATTTTCCTTTGGAGTAGTATCACTAATTTATGTACACAACATGACATCCTGCTTGAATACTATTGCCACTGTCCCTAATCACTGCTTGTCCTAACTAGCATTATGGATGCAGTTTAGTCAAAGTTGTAATTATCCTGAGTAGGCTTAATAGGCAGCCAGTTTCTTCCCTCATATTTTGATGGCCATTTTAATAAACATAAGCCCTACATTGGATAAGAAATTGTTTGGCTTTCAGCTCATTTCACATAGATAACATACCCAATGAAATTCATGATTGCAACAAGGTTGCCAGAGGTGGGGTGGGGGAATTGGTTATCTACGTGGGGCATCCCTCTCAGAGAACAGTTTGCCCCTAGAGATGAGACTAGTTCCCTCCTTTTGATATTTCAGGGTCTTGTTCTAAAAAAACTTTGGGGATTAAGAACTGCAGGAGAATGTGTGTTGAAATAAGAGAGTTGTGATATTTAATAATGGAATGTTTGCATTTTCAACCTGTTGTAAATTTGTACTGGGTTGTTCTACAATGTAGCTGTGTGTTATAGGACTTAAATCTGATTGAAGCAGCACAGAAGTCATGTAAATAACATACTTTCCAAAATATGCTGTATGCTAAGAAAAATTATGATTGGCTTGATTTGCTTTGGAAATATTGCTAATATCATTCAAAGGTGTCTGCAGAAATCTACCAAGATCCCATTCACTATATCAGAATAATCTTTTAAAGGCATAGTTATAACTGTTAATGATAGGAAATTAGAGCCAGAAGAACATTATATATCCAATAGTGCTACTGGGGGGCTGCAGTGTCTGGTAATCTCATAAACATTATTCTTCTGCCACACACTCATTTAATTGAATTTCTAGGAATATTCATAGTTATTTAATAACTATATTAGAAGAGGTTATCACAAAGAAAAAAAAATTATGACAGCAATACTTGGTGGAAGAAATAGTTCCCTAAAACTATTTTTCAGACCTCACTGATGGCAAAGTTGAAGGAATTATATAATTTTGAGTAAATGCAGGTAGTCCTCAACTTACAGCAGCTTATTTAATTACCGTTCAAAATTACAACAGCATTGAAAAAAGGGCCTTATGATTGTTTTTCACACTTTTGACTGTTGCAGCACCCCCGGGGTCATGTGATCAAAATGTGGATGCTTGGCAACTGGCTCATATTTATGATGGTTGCAGTATCCTGGGATCATGTGATCATCTTTTGTAACCTTCTGACAAGCAAAGTCCATGGGAAAATCAGATTCAGTTAACAATCGACTTAACAACCGAAGTGATTCCCTTAAAAATTGTGGTATGAAAGCTCGTAACATGGAGCAAAATTCACTTAACAAGTGTCTGACTTAGCAACAGAAATTTTGGGCTCAATTGTGGTCATAAGTTGGGGACAACCTGTGTTCATTCTGTCAAAAAAAATAATAATAGCACATCAAAAGGGAAAATAAAGTTTAACTTATGATTGAAAAGGGTATAAAAGATGGTTCTACCTCCAGGGTAACAGTAATGAATAGGAAACAAGTTAGGCTGGTTTTAAAGACTATGTGGATGTTTACGTGGCAAACAGCTTTGTAAGTTTGCTTAAGGGACACGTAATACCTCTTCATAAATAAGACAAAATTTGAGGTACAACTCACCAAGAATTATAAGATGTTGTTGCCTAGTTTTATGTACAATAAAGGATATGTGAGAATCAGTGTTCACATGATTTATTTGTTTATTTAAATTGAGTTTGCCTAAACCATTGCACTGGTGTGCTTTTTCAATGCAGAGAAGCTTGCAGTAATTTAAAACCAAGATTGCAGAGCCCAGGGACCATGTTTGGTTATTAACTTCTTTTCTTTGTAGCCCTCTGAAATTATAGAACCAAACTTCAAGGCTAAACTGGTGAAAAGCATGATTTCTTGCTGGGTTATAAAACTTTCCTTAGGATATAAAGCAAATACCCTCAGCTTCCATGCAGCAGTTCCTGTCCTCTTGCACAACACAACCTTACTTATCTTAATCTTGGTCGCCCAAGCAATATTATAAAAAAAGGTAACATGCCTTCCTCCCAATTTGCAGGGAGAGTCCAGCCTTGAAACTTGATAAACAAATAAAAATTTCTAATCAAAATACTTTCCTACCTCCTCCCCACACAAATACTGACCCTTGTAAGTTTTTTCCGATTTTTTTGTATTTTTTTTAAAAAAGGAATTCTATTTACTGAAAGAGAGGTTTTAGGTATGTGATGGCATGAAAAATCCTCATCCTTCCTAAAGCCAAGGCACAGTTCAGCAGTAGATTTTCTCAGCTGAGGGAGGCTGGAAGTGAACAACTGACTTCTCAGCAGCTCAAGACAAAAGTTTGGACTCTTCCCAACTGAGCATCAGCTCAAATGAATCTGGCAATGCTACAAAGCAAAGTGGAAATTGCAAGGACGTGCCAACCTTTTTCAGCATGTTCTGAAGTCCTTAATGTGAAATTCTTGAAGAGACTGCAGTGCATCCATCCCCTTTCTTGCTATGCAAGATGATGGAGGAGAAAACAGCCTATGAAGATCTTATCGTAGGCTGATTTTTTAATTATTATTGACAGATATATATATTTTCCTTGATTAATAAGTTGTATCACTTTTAGGGATTGGTACTAATAGAAATGTTTTTCCTCCTGGTAATCTTTTAGAATAATGCCAATGATCCCTGATGCCAAGAACGCATCAGATTTTATAAGTTTTTAGTGTTCTCACTTGAAATCTGGCAGGATTTTACTCTCCCCCTTTTTTGGTCTTAAGAACATATAGTACATAATGTGGTCATTTCATGAGACTTCAGCCTTTTAGAACATGTGGTGATTAAGAAAAACTTTTGGTGACTGCAAAATTGTAAGCAATTGACAAAAATAAATAAATAAATAAATAAATAAATAAATAAATATAACAAAATAAAGGAAAGCATTAGAAAATCCTGTGTTAGGTAGAACTTCATGACCTCAGGGGCTTGAGGACTTCATGACCTTAGGGGCTTTGCGCTCCCTCTATTTTCGTGGACGCTGATTTTCTCTATTTGTTCAAAGCTTCTCATTGCATGCAAACCACAATGACTTGCATTTGTCTTGCAAATATGATGAAAACGGGAAACTAAGATTTGCTTCAAATCAGGCACGCAGGATGGGAATGTGATTAGAGGGAGGGAAGGGGAAAGCTTGAGATGTTTTGAAACTTGAAGTTCTTTGAAAGATCTTATTTGGTAATACCTCACTCTAGCAGTTTATTGTCCCTGGTTTCCTTAACCATCAAAAATCCCATGCTTGAAAGCAAAATGGAAATACCAATCAGGAACAATGAAGAGTAAGAGCAGTAGCTGTCTAATACCCCAATCTGAACTAACCAGTTCCAATAGAAGATATTTTTTTTTTTTTTGCAGCTCAGGGTTGAACTGTAGAATCCTTGGTGCTCTCTAAGCTTGATTGTTTGCTGTCATTTCATTACCCAGGGAGCTAACAACCCAGTGAATCATTTTATCTAGCTAATGGGTAATGGAATGTCAACAAGGAAACAACCAAGCTCAGAAAGCACCAAGGATTCCACAAAACCAACCAAACTATTTTGCTTTGCTAGCCATTCCTTTTGTGTAAAAGTGCTAAGCAAGAACAACTATGTGGCTCACTTTTCTTACATCAGCACGACTGGGTCAGACTTTTATTCCCCCCACCCCAGCATCTGTCAGGCTGTGTTGGATTGAGGGCAAAAAATATCTAAAGTGCTCTAAAGGCAGACCACACTTACAGCCTGGCTTGTCAGTGAAAAGAAGGATGATTCCTGCAGTAAGTCTTTGTCTTCTTGGTGGGAGTTCTTTAATTCAAATTCTCCCACACCAGGGGCAAGAATTGTTCTTTCCTTTGGTATATACTGTTGGGTAAAGGGAGGGGAATCTCTCTTGCAGCAATTGCCAGTGCATTTTATGCACTTTTGTTTAGAAGAAATATCCCTGAGGACGTGAACTAAAGTTTAGTGTTACTTGTATTATTTGATATTATTATTAATAATAATAATAATAACAACACCAACATGGTGTTGGTTTTCTGCAGTTGAGCACGTTAGAGTGTAGGTGGGGAATGCACTTTTCTAGGCACACACATATACACAAACACACACACACGTACAGAGTGAGAGATAACTTGTGCTCTTTCTGCCTGGGTGGCTGTTTGTTAGATATTTTCCTTGGCAATAAATGATTGCCAAATGATAAATGATATAGATGAAACTGTAGTTGTAGTGTCTCCTGAAAAGAAAGAACAAATGCCTAGTGGGAAGATTTCCAGCCCCAAACTGTGATAAGCGAGGTTTGCACAAAGAACAGACTGAATAAGAATAAAGTGAAGGTTCAGCTCGTTCAAAGATGCTACCTTTCAGACTGCAAGCTCTTCTATGAATCCTTATTTTGAACTCGGTCCCATTGATACAGGTATCTCAAATAAATGGCATCTAATTGCAGAGAGTGGCATATACTAATTGATATTAGAGATATTAGGCTTCCAAGAACATTTTATAAAGAGAGCAAAAATAAACCTTACCTTAGTGTTGGACACAGTGGCCAGAAGCTCTTTAAATGTCTTTAAATGTTTAAAGTGTCTGCTCTTTATATTCAAAGTTTACGGCCCCACCTTTCTCTTTTAAGGTTCCTTTATCTTTAAACCAGATTTGGATTGGGCAGCCCTTTAAAAGGAAGAAAGTGTCAAATTAAATTCTAACTTTTGGCAGCCCTGCCAGCAGAAAGTTGTCATAAAGTTGTTCTTCCAGCTAGGTGGAGTTTACTTTTGTGTGGTCACATTTAATAGCGCTCTGTGATAGTGGATGAAAGTGCTGGCCATTCAGCACATGCATTTGTTCTAGTAATAAGTGGAAGAACTAATAAATGGGCTTAACCTTTCATTGGTAAAGCTAAGAATTCGAATGATTGACTCTGGGAAATACTATACTGTAAGGTGAATTTTTTTTACTTGTGCCTTTTTAACATATTATGTGGTCAATTGGCTACAGATAGTCCTTGACTTACAATAGTTCATGTAGTGACTGTTCAAAGTTATGATGACAGTGAAAAATGTGACTTATGACCGTTTTTCACAGATACAACCCTTGTAGCATCTCCATGGTCACATGATCAAAATTTCAACGCTTGGAAACTGACTCGTATTGATGCCAGTTGCAGTGTTCTGGGGTCTTGTGATCCCCTTTTGCGACCTTCTGACAAGGAAAATCGATGGAGAAGCCAGATTCACTTAACAACCATGTTACTAACTTAACAACTCTAGGGATTCACTTAACAGCTGTGGTGATAAAGGTCGTAAAATGGGGCAAAACTCACTTAACAAATGTCTCACTTTAACAACATACATTTTGGGATCAGTTATGCTTGTAGGCCGGGAAATACCTGTAATGTGCTTTCTCAGCATATGATAGAGATTCATTTGGAACAGGGTTTCCCAAACTGTGAGGTGAACCTGCCTTGACGAGGTGTAGACAAAGTCCAGGGGAGGTGTGAAGAACCTTTTAGTTACATTGTTAAAATAAATTCACCATTCCCAAAGTTTAATTGTATTGTTTTCATCATTCACTTTGATCATTGGATATTTAGGGAAGATGTGTACATTAATCTTAGACTATAGGAGATGTGATGGCAAACAGTTTAGTAACTGCTGATTTAGAGTGATACAATCACATATTTCACGTTGGGTACAAATGAAATGAGGTGGTTTTTTAAATCTCTATGCATCTTGCCATATTTTTTTTGCTGTTGCTCTGGTTAATAATAATAACAAGACTTGAGATTCTAGGCTTAGACAACCTTGAACTACTCCGACTAAGATTGGACTTAAGCATAGTACATAAAATCATATGTTACAACGTCTTACCAGTTAATGAATATTTCAGCTTTAGCAACAACAACACAAGAGCACACAACAGATATAAACTAAATGTAAACCACTCCAAACTCGATTGCAGGAAGTACGATTTCAGCAACAGAGTGGTCAATGTCTGGAACTCACTACCTGATTCTATTGTCACCTGCTCAAACCCCCACTCCTTTACCCTCAAACTAACCTCTATTGACCTCACCCCATTCCTAACAGGTCTATAAGGGATGTGCATAAGCACACAATCGTGCCTACCGTCCCTGTCCTATTGTCCCCAATTATTGGTTCCTATTTCTTGTATTTAAACTTATGTTTATTCTTGTTTCTATTATATTGTAAGTTTTTGACAAATAAATAAATAAATATGGTCAGGCTGCGTTCTTCTCTGCTCCTATTGAGCAATTTGGCCTACCATAGGCATAATCCCTCCCTTCTAATCATTAGCCCTATTTTCATAGCCATTTTGACTTGGGCTTCAAGAGAGATTGGCTACCTGCCTTTTGCAAATGAATCCACCTACCTAATACTTGATTGGCGCTGCAGAAAGTGCTATACATATGCCAATAAAAAGTAGCCCTGAGATATGGGTCAAAGATCCAGAACAGCCTGCGATCTGATACTCAGGCATCCTATGGCTAATCTATCCATCTCAAGCACCTGCCCACATTTACCCAGCCCTTCCCATATAAAAGAGAACAATTGGTGGTTGTTTTTCCTGTTGGCAGTTGATACTCGGATGTGGTGGTGGTGGGAAATGTAAATAACACAGGAGGACTCCACCTATTACTTTTCTTAAGTTGTCTTGCATGAAACTGTGAGGCAGCAACACTCACTGGCCTCACCGAGGGAGAATAGGGCTCAGTAGTTGAAGCAGCACAATTTATTTTATTTTTATTTTATTTTTATTTTTTAAATTTATTCTTTAAAAACAAAAAATACAAAAATCTCATTTCCATTAACAGTTATTGTGTCATTATTGTGTCATTGTATATACATGTTTCTTATTTTGTGGAGCAGCACAATTTAAACTGGCATGCTTTTTAACAACTGGCCAAGAGCACATAAAGACAGCTGTGAGCCCTCACTTAATTATGGGTTATGCCAACTAGTTTTGTTTATTCACAATCCATATCAGCAACTTCCATAAAGCAAAGTCAATGTGATGAAGGAATTCGTGAGAGGCAAACACCACACTCAAATGGAATTCACTGAAAAAAGGAGAATGTCACCTAGCATAAGGACTGTCAGTTTTCCTTTCTGGTGGCTAGCTTTGTTTCCTGATGTAGAAAATATCCTAGCAATGCTTGGGATTAACTCAAACATTATAGTAACAGAGTTATTTACCCTCTGTTTATTCTGCTGTTTGAGAATGACTGAAGAATTGTTTTATTTTCTAAATTTAGGTTCCCAGAGATGCTAATCAGAAATAAGGAATGATCTGGGGGGGAAAGGGCACTGTGGATGTGACAGAAAATGTGAGGCAAAGCAGCATTTAAATGCCAATGGAAGAAATGTAGCTCCAGTTGGGGATGTCTCTTTTAGCATGGAAAACACTACCAACTTGTAGAGTAAAGCATGGGAGGTGATAATCCTTCTTCATACTTTCACCATTGGATATCTCAAAATCATGCCTAGCCTAGTGTACATTACACCACAGGAGTTTGGTTAGCAGCAGTTCCCTCCATCTGACTTTCAGCGAGGGTCAAATTGCAGAGGAATTATTTGAGGGTTGGGGAAAATAATTGAAAATGCAGCCTCTCTTCTCTCTTCTGTTGTTCTTCTCTCACATTCAGCTTCTCAGGGCTCCTTTTCATCAGACAATTATGTGGACTTTGTTTCATGCATTTATTTGTAAGATCTATGTTGCTTCTTAAACACCTTCCTTCCCTGAGTTATTGTCTGGTGCTGGAATGATTGTGCAAAGTTTATGATAGGCAATATTCTGTTTTGTTTTTTTAAGTCAAGCATTCTTGTCCAAACAGTTGGCAGCCAATATCCCCATGAAATATCACCTCTTTACAATAGCGTACTTATTCTGGAAACAGGAAGCCATTTGATATATCAGACCTGGCAAAGATAAAACCATCCTCTTTACAAATCTATTTTTAAAATAGTAGTAGAGGGGATGATTCCACATGAGCAGTGGGCAAGCGGGCAGCTCCATTTTGGTCTGCCACTTGCCCAAGTGGAGTGTGTGTACACATGCTTCATTGTTGCTCGTGCAAGTGGAGATTTATTTATTTATTTATTTATTTTATTTGATTTGTCAACTGCTTACAAGATAATAGGTATAAGTAAAAACATAGTTATGAATATATGAAATGGGTACATATAAAAAAAAAATAAAAGAAACAATAGGACAGGGAAGGTAGGCACGTTGGTGCGCTTATGCACGCCCCCTACAGACCTCTTAGGAAAGGGGTGAGGTCAATAGTAGACAGTCTAAGGTTAAAGTTTTTGGGGTTTGGGGAAGAAACTACAGAGTCAGAGTCAGAGTATTCCAGACATTGACCACTCTGTTGCTGAAGTCGTATTTCCTGCAATCAAGTTTGGTGCGGTTAACCTTGAGTTTGTTTCTATTGTGTGCTCTTGTGTTGTTATGGTTGAAGCTGAAGTATTCATTGACAGGTAGGACATTGCAATGTATGATTTTATCTACCATACTTAGATCAGACCGAAGATGGCGTAATTCAAGGTTTTCTAGGTCTAGAATTTCAAGTCTGGTGGCATAAGGTACAACAAGTAGAGGAGTGGATAACTCTTCTTGTGAAATATTTCTGGACTTTCTCAACTGTGCTAATATCAGATACATAATGTGGGTTCCAGCCTGATCAGCTGTATTCGAGTATTGGTCTGGCAAATGTTTTGTGTGCTCTAGTTAGTAGTGTGATATTACCAGAGAAAAAGCTACATAGGATTAACAACTCTTAATGCCTTTTTGGCTATGTAGTTACAGTGGGCTCTAGCACTTAGATCATTAGAGATGAGTATTCCAAGATCCTTGACAGAGCTTGGATCATCAACAAAGTCTTGACTATTCAGCTTGTATTTTATTTTCTGATTTTTTTTTTGCCAATATGTAAGACAGAGCATTTATTTGTTGAGATTTGAAGTTGCCATTTGTTTGACCATTCTGATACATAGTCAAGATCTTTTTGAAGGGTAGCAGTATTGTCCGTGGTATTGAACAGCTTTACATCATCAGCGAAAAGAACACAGTTGCTCTTAATATGATCACAGAGGTCATTTATGTAGAGTATGAAGAGAGTTGGTCCTAGAACACTGCCTTGGGGGACACCACTATTGACAGGTACAGAATTTGATAGGACGCTCCCAATTTTGACCATTTGTTGTCTGTTTGACAGGAATGCTTCTATCCACTTATGCAGTTGTCCAGAGATACCATAAGATTTTAGTTTTAGGAGTAGTTTGTTGTGTACCACTGAATCAAAGGCTTTACAGAAGTCTATGTCGATTGCGTCTATTGCTTTGCCCTGATTGAGTTGTGTAGTCCATATGTTTTTGCAGTGTAAGAGTTGCAGATTACAGGATAGTTTTTTCCTGAAACCAAATTGTTTATTGGAGAGTAGGCTGTTTGTCTCTAAGTGGAGGATAATGGATTGTTTAATAATTGATTCCATGACTTTACAGGTGACGCAGCAAAAGGAGATTGGTCTGTAATTTTCAACTAGGCTGGGGTCTCCCTTTTTGAAGATGGGGATGACCGTGGCTTGTGATCATAGGTTAGGCAAGGAGCTGGTCCTGAAAGATTTTTCAAAGATTATGCTTAGAAGTTCGGCTATGGCAGTGGATAGCTTTTTTAAGAAGTACGCACATATTCCATCCGGTCCAATAGATAGAGATGGTTTTAGATTGCGTAATGCTTTTTCAACATTGTCTTCTGTAAAATCAATATGTATTAGATCACTGTAGTTGTCTGTGGTTCGGCTAGGAAATACTGGGCATGATCCATTGCTGTTTACAAATACTGAGCCGGATAATGTGTTAAAGATGTTGGCTTTAATGGTGTCATCATTGCAGTCTTTACCATTAGGTCCTATCAGGGGTGAGATGGACCTTGAGTCTTTTAGTTTGTTGTTTACAAAATTGTAAAAAGTGCGGGTGGAATTGGTGCATAGAAGGTTTTCCTCTTGTTTAATGTGATAATTGGTGCATTCAGTCTTTATCTGGTGGCATAAATTTTTGTATCAGCTTTTAAAATTGGTAACGTGACCAGATTTGTTTTTCCACCAGAGTGATCTCTTTTTGAATTGAAGTTTCCTTATTGTTATGGGTAATCTGTTTTTTGTTTTGTTTTGGGAGTTGTAGTTGGTACATATAGTTTGATGACTCTTTTGACTTCAAGTAAAAATATGTTGTAATGGTCTTCAACAGTATTGCATCCAGTGAATAGAGATTGCCAATCAAGGGATGAGAGATCATTGTCTATAAGATCATAGTTGCCTTTTTTGAAGTTATAATTGGGGATTATGTCATTGTGATTATTTTTGTGTGGGCGTATGTTGAGACAAAAGTCAATGCTATTGTGGTCACTGCTGGAAAAGGGTTCTTTAGTTTGTATTTCGTAAATTAAATTCAAACTATTGCAGAAGATGTTGTGTTGTTGGTTACTAGTTGTTCCAGTCCCAGATTTGTAACAGCATTGTAGAAGGTTGCGTGTATGGGTTCAGTTGTACATTCATTTAGGGTCCAGTCAATATGAGGTTGATTGAAGTCACCAAGAAAGATAAAAGCGTGTGGGCAGGATGCTGCCCATGTTAGTAGTATTTTTAGCTTGTTTACCTGTTCGATGTCATAATCAGGTGCTCTGTAGCATAGTAAGAATCGAAATGTGATATTTAAGGATAGTTCACAGATGATGGTCTCAGGAAGAGCAAGCTCCTGGGTAACTTGGATGTTTTTTAGATGTAAGGACTTTTTATGGAAGATAGCAACACCACCTCCTCTACGAATTTCACGATCTGATCGGTAAACATGATAGTCTCTTACTGTGGTAATGGAGTCAGGGAGAGATGCGTTGAGCCATGTTTCACAGACAAATATGATGTCGAATTTAGCCATATTTAGTAAGAGGAGAAATTCAGGTATTGTATTCGCAAGGCTTCTTGCATTGAGTAGCTTGCATTTAAGGCCAGCAGTAGTTGGAATTGAGGTAGTTAGGGGCGTGCGTGCCTAGTCTTGGGTGATGGTGGATTGGTTGAGGTAGGGTTGTGGTTGAAGGTTGAAGCTCAGTTGCGGGTTGTGTGACTTACTTTTGATACAGTCAGCATGGTAGTCAATGTACAGGTCCTTCTCTCCACTGTCTAGATGTTTTTTGAGTTCAGTGCGGAGTACACAGGAGCGGGCACGTTGCTGTATGGTTAGGTCAGGACGACAACGGAGGTTCTTATGGTTGGTGTTGGTTTTGGCAAGATGTGCCAAAGGGCTCAAGGCCTGGTAATAGGCTGTGGGTTGGGGGTTGGGGACCCCTGCCATAGGCTATGTCCTTTAGATCTAGTAGAAAAAAAACTTGGGCAGTCAATCCTGCCTACTCTTTTTTCCAAAGTAAATTAAGATTTATTGCTTTGTCTCTTTGGACAACTCAATCCCTCTCCTAAATCATCCAAAGTTCTAAGCATGCTGCAACTCCAAATTGTAACCTCAAGACTTTAGCATCAATTAGTAGTTCATTTATAAATCTTTCTCTAAATATTCCCTTTATGTCTGTCTGTCTGTCTGTCTGTCTCTGTCTCTCTCTCTCTCTTTTAAACTTTATAATATCTTCAGTTTAAGCTGATCATAGTGAGTGGGTGGTCTTAAAAATTGAATACATAAATACATAAATAAAGTGAGTTTTGAAGATGAGTCTTATATTTGGCAACATTTTTCTTCACCGGCTTAGCTCATACTGTAATTTCTCAGGATCATAAATCAACAATATGTAACATCATGAAAGAACCAAATAGATTGCAGCATTGTAGATCATGAAAGCAATCAATGGTATAGGCTTTCCCCCTTTTTTGGCAGCGGTATATTTTCCATGCTTTTAATGCTGTGCAAGCAAATCTCTTTTGTATCATGCATGCCTATAGTTCAAGTAGAAAGTTTGATTTCTTTTTAAGACTCAGAGATTTTCTCCTATATGTAAATTGGCAACCTATTAATTGGATTGCATTAAATATTGAATAACTGGACTTTCAACAGAATGGGTCTTGATTCTCTTTCATGCTACTTTCCTTTTGTATCTGTCATAAAAGTTTCTATTCCACTGGAGCAGAGTTATGCAGGAAAATCGATTCTACTGGTAGATGCTATTTCCCTGGCAGATGAATAGTATATCCAGTACAAGGGTTTGTCAATAGCAGGGGGGCGCGGAATCACAATGTTGTAAATGGCCCATACCAATATTCTTTTACTACTGATACAGTGTTTATTAAAAAAAAATCTTTTTATACTTCGGGGTAAACTATGAAGTATGAAAAGCAGTATTCCTAATTATATGTGTGTAATGTAAACAAGAAGTATCATGGAACATCTGTGATACTAGTAAATCAGGGATTGAACATTATAAAAGTTTAGCCTATTTTTTAAAATATATAAATAGGCATACAAGAAACCACAAGATCCCATCAGCTGGAAGAACAACAAGGAGTAGTTTAGTAATGGCTATTTTGGGAGTATGTTGAAAATCCCAGGAGCCCTCCCTGTTTCCTGTGTACTTTTGGAAAAGCTGCCAATCACCCCTAGACTGAGACTCCCATAGGTTACAACCACAAGCCCAGACTTGACATAGTCTGAAGAGTCACCTCCTTTTCTTATCTTTCCTTTACACAGGAAATCCATACAGAATTCTGCACATTTTCTTGTTACCATTAAAAGAGACAAAATAATGGAAGTCTTGAAGAGTCCAGCATTTTTTGTGCAGCTGCATGACCCAGGTTGCCGTGCTTATACTCCCACGGAGCTGACCAGTACTCCCTGCAGCTGGTCAATGAGAAGATGTAAAAAAAAACCACACACACCAGGACAGCCACACCCATCTTTGTTCTTCCTGCACTGCATTTGCTTGTTGCCAGGGGATTTTAAAAGTCAACCTGCCTCTGTGTAGAAGAGTGTCAGAATTACCTCTGAGAATGCCTGGAAAAATTGGGAAATTGCCTGACATAAGGAGAGAGGAGGTATTTTGAGGAACAGAATGGTACAATGAGACCAGAAACTGCTTCACCTGTAGCTCCAGAATAAATGTTTGCAAAGTAAGGTCTTTATTATATTTCCTCTGGAGCAGCAGCTAAGCCAAAAGGAAACCAGTACAACTTGCAAAGACATGTGCAAGTCCCTCATACTCATGGGGACCCAGGGGAATGACACCAATCTCAGATTAGTGCAACTTTTTTTAATGTAGAAAACTTGAATTCCTAGTGAACAATGGGTTAATTCTTTTGAAGGATGTGTTGTACCTTCTATTATTTATTTAGCAAATGGCATATCATACATGGATTAGCAACATATATTAACATTTCATTTAGATTAGTAAAACACAATAAAATATAAATGTTAAAAATATCTATGTTCAAATGCCAATGTCTAGGCCATCTAACCATTGAAGCGCAATGGTTAGATGGCCTAGTTTATATTTTAAAAAATCAGATCCTGGACTAGTATATGCCCTCAGCTTACAGAAGGACACGTGTGACATGGGACCTGTTGTGGCCTATTGGCCACTGGACCCTCCAGTAGCCAAATCAGATGAGGCATGGGAGTCAGGGCAATCATCAAGGCAATCTAAGAGCTCCGAGGGGAAAGAGGGAGTGGAGCTGTCAGAAATAGAGACAGAGGCGAAGACTGGGCCATCCATCAGCCTCAGATGGCGAATCAACAGCCCCCAGGTCTGGAGGTGGCTGATGAGGAAGAGGAGGAACAGCTGGGTCCAGTGCCTGATGTGCAGATGCGCAGAAGGCAGAGGGGAGGAGAGCAGTGGAAATGTATGGGCCGGTTCTTGGGATGGAAGAGCCACCACTGCTAGAAAAACCCCACCCTAGCTCTGGGGATAAAAGGCAGGGGACAGAGATGAATAGGTGTGGCAGACAATTATTGATCTCCCTGCTGGGCAGACTTGTTAGCCTAATGTGTGTGTGAGAGAGAGACTTTTTCCGGGGCTGCTGGTGCTTCTAATAAAGGGAGCATTTAGTTAACTACAGAAGGTTTGTCATGTTTGGGAGCCAGGTCAGAACAGAACCATGCATTCACACTGAGGGGAGGATACTATGCCCCCAGAAAGTCCTGGCAGGTGCTGTGTGAGGTGCGAAACCTATTTAAGATTGTCCATTACTGACATAGTAGTTCAAAGCTTGGCACCTTTTTTGTAGGGTCATTTATATGTCTTCCTAGGTCTGGGCATTCAGTGATGCATTTGGCTTTCCAGTTGTACTTGCACTACTTGTCTATGGTGGAACAAGCCACAGATTGAAGCCCCTTTGAAATGATAACTTAGAAAAGCAACTAATTATACAATCCCAATTTAGGAATAAATTAGGACTACGGTATATCAGCTACAAGGATTCAGTTGAGTGGTAGATGGGAATAAAGAGGTCCAGTAGCATTAAATCTTTGTTGTTCAGATTTTCACAATCCAGATATGGTAACTCCAAGTAGAGACCTCATTAGCGATGCTCCATGGCAAGAACATTGCTCAGAGCTCTCTTGAAATTCATTTAAGTGCAAATCTGAGGCACAGTTGGAAATGTTTTGGCTGTAAATTGTAATGAGAGAGTAGGTTCCTTTCCAATTCACCATTAGTATAATTAAAGAATGAGAAACCATGAGGGTACGATATATGACCTTCAAGCATGCAACTCATATTTTGTAAAGAGTTGGCAACGTCCAGATCCCTACAAAAATAAAAGCAAGACAACTCTTCCAAGATAGGCAAGGCAGCTTTCTTTAAACAAACAATTATCTTGTGTTCAAGACAAATTATCCATGAGCCTCTTTTCAATGTAGAATAGAATAGAATACCTTTAATACCTTTACAAAGACAATGAAATTTGAAAGCTACTCCAGCACAGTGTCCCAAACACCACATCACAATCACACTACAGAGTATTTAAAAATTAAAATAATTAAAATAATAATTAAAAACCTAGTCTAAAACCTATCTAAAACATATAGTAAGTTAGATAGTTTAAAAATGCCACTATATACTAAATCACATATGCGTTGTTTGATTCAAGACAATTATTGCCTTGGAAAAGAAACTATTTCTCAGTCTATTAGTCCTCATTTTAAGACACCTATAACGCCTCCCTGATGGTAATAGTTCAAAGTATGAATGTCCAGGATGAGAATGGTCTGTGGAGATTTTTTTGCTCTAGAGAGGAGTCTTCGCAATCTCTTCCAAAGAAGAAAGAGAGCAAACGATGATTTTCTGTGCTGTGTTTATAACTCTCTGGAGCATCATCTTATCCACTACAGAGCATCCAGCATCCCACACCATTACACAGTATGCCAAAGTGCTCTCGATGGTAGAACGGTAAAAAACAACCAGCAACTTCTCATCCAGACCACCTTTTTTTAACAGCCTCAGAAAGTGCAGGTGCTGTTGGGCCTTCTTTGCAGTGGCCATAGTGTGGACTGACCAAGTAAGGTTGTCAGAAATATGAGTTCCTAGAAATTTAAAACTATGAACTCTTTCCACACAATCTCCATTGATATATAGTGGGAGAGGCTCTGCTTTGCAGAAGTCTATAATCAATTCTTTGGTCTTTTTGATGTTCAGGGCGAGGTTATGACTCTTGCACCACAAGACCAGTCTGAGAACCTCTGACCTATATGCTGTCTCGTCTTCTCCTGTTATGAGTCCCACCAACGTGGTGTCATCTGCAAATTTTATTATAGAGTTAGTGGGACAAGAGGGAGTGCAGTCGTAGGTGTAGAGTGAATACAAAAGGGGGTTCAGCACACAACCCTGTGGAGAGCCAGTGCTGAGAGCAAGAGTGGAGGAAAAATAGCTGCCAATCCTAACAGTTTGGGGTCTGTTAGTAAGAAAGTCCTTTATCCAACAGCAGATGTGAGAGAAGAGGCCCATTTCTAGCAACTTCTTAATCAGTATATCTGGAATGATGGTATTAAAAGCTGAGCTGTAATCAATGAAAACCATCCTTACATAGCTCCCACTATGCTCCAGATGTTTCAGTGCAACGTGGAGAGCCATGGCAATAGCATCCTCTGTGGATCTGTTATTCCGATAGGCAAACTGGTATGGGTCAAGGTTTGATGGGAGGCAATCCTGTATATATTTTAAGACCAGTCTTTCAAAACACTTCATAATTATGGGTGTGAGAGCTACTGGTCTATAGTCATTTAAAGTATCAGGAGAGGGCTTTTTGGGAGCTGGAATAATAATGGAAGTTTTGAGACAAGATGGAACAATGGCTTGTGTAAGAGAAAGGTTAAAAATATTTGTAAACACACCTGCGAGCTGGTCAGCACATGCTTTGAGTACCTTCCCAGGTATCCCATCAAGGCCAGCAGCCCTTTTCACATTCACTGCTCTAAGCACCTGCTTCACATCATACTCTTGTACTGTGAACAGTTGAGTACTGGTGGTTTGTAGAGACAGTGTGTTCGAAGATCTATTCAGTTTGAATCAGGCAAAGAAGCAGTTCAATTCTTCTGCCAGTGATGTGTCCTTATTGATCGATATGGGGTTGCTGCCCCTGTAATTAGTGATGTGTTTAATTCCATGCCAAGCTTGTCGTGGATCATTATTTGTGAAGTAGTCCTCAATCTTCCTTTTATAGTCCTTTTTTGCCTCCTTGATGTCCCGCCTCAGTTCTGCTCTTGCCTTGTTATACCAAACCCTGTCCTCAGACCTGAATGCCATATCATGTGTCCTGAGAAGTAATTGCATGTCCTTGTTCATCCAGGGCTTCTGGTTTGGAAAAATCCAGATGCGCTTATTCACAGTAACCATATCCACAGAGGTCAAGATGTAAAACAGTACAGTTTTTGTATATTCCTCCAAATCCTCTTGTTCAAATAAATTCCAATTAGTATTTGAGAAAGAATCCTGCAGCTGATCAAGCGCTCCTTCCCGCCTTGATGAGTTTGATTTCAGGCTTAGTTTTCCTTCTGAGGAGGGTGTATGCTGGTATAAGGAACAGTGATAAATGATCTGAAAGTCCCAGATGTGGAAGGGGCACTGCTTTATATGCATGCTTTACACTAGAATACACATGATCAAGTGTGATGTTTCCCCTGGTGGCACATGTCACATACTGAGTAAATTCAGGAAATACAGTCTTTAAGCATGCCTTATTAAAATCACCAGTTATTATATGAGCCCCATCAGGATAAGCCTTAAGTTGTTTATTTATTGTAATATGCAAATATGCAAGTGAAGTATTAATATTTGCATCAGGAGGTATGTAAACAGCTGTAAAAATCACCACTGTCAGTTCTCTAGGTAGATAGAAGGGTCTGCACATGACTGTCATCACCTCTAAATCAGGAGAGCAGTATCTGTTTATAACACGGCTGTTGGTGCACCAGTTATTATGAACGTATAAACAAAGTCCACCTCCTTTAGTCTTACCAGAGTCCTTACTATGGGCTTGTCGGTAGATGGTAAGACATGCCAGTTGTAGTGAGGCATCGGGAATAGCTGAGTGAAGCCAGCTCTCTGTAATAACTATCACACAGCAGTCCTTTATCATGTGATTGCTTGCTGCCATCAGATTAATCTCATCCATTTTATTGAGGAGTGACCGAGCTTTTGAGAGAAAGATACTTGTCAATGATGGTTTGTGTGGCTGTCTTTTTAAGCGAGTTAAAACTCCTGCTCTGCAGCCCTTCCTCCGCCTTCTCTCTCTGCGCCACCTGTGCCATTTAAATGATCCCATTACAATCCATGGAGATCCTCGTGGTCTTGCTATCTCCTCAGGAATACTGTGAGTCCTCTGAAAATCCAACACAATAGCTCTAGCAGACTATAGACCATAGCATATTAGTTCTTGTCGGCTGTAAACTTCCCCCATGCAACAAGACTCAGACACATATATCACCAAACACACGCACCAAACCAGAGAGTGAAAAGCCGCAGCAACCGAGTGCGCCACCATTTTTAATGGGTTTAGGATGTAGGATTCAAGTTACCAGTCAATTGTGATGTTAATTTTTTTCTTCTTCCATTCAACTGTGTTTGATTCTTAGAAACTACCTGAAAAAATCCTTGTCATTTTCTTGGCAAGGATTTTCAGAAATGTTTGCCATTTCCTCCTTCCTAGAGCTGACAGAAAGTGATGGGCCTAAGATCATCCAGCCGGCTTTGTCCCCATGGAGGGACTAGAACTCACAGTCTCCTAGTTTCTAGCCTGATGCCATAAACTACCACTTAAATGCATCTAATCTTAAAAAAAACATGGGTTCTTCACTTCGTTCCTATTGACTTACTTTGTTTCAGAGATACATTTTTATTTGTTTAATATGGGGTGGAATCTTAAAGTCCTTGGGCTGGCAACCAATTCAGGCTTCTGGTAAGGGAATCACTTGTCAGTTTCCCTGGCTCAAACTTGGCAGAAACCACCCAGACAAAAGATACAGCAAAGCTAAATAAGGATCTTTATTGCATACTAGGATTAAGCCATTGTAAACAGTTGATTGCTCTCTGTCAATACAAGTCTGCAGTTCCTTCTTATAAGCATGGCAATTTAAACCCTGTGTTTTCTTTCGCCACCTTTCCCATGGCTTAACAGATACTCTACCTTGCTTTGAATTTCTCAGATCTGTAATACCATTCCTATTCTGGGAAGTCAAGCTTCCAGTGTAATTTTTACCTAGCAGACTGCTGGAGGGGGGCAGGAAGAAGCGGGGGGAGAGAGAGAGAGAGAGAGAGAAAATGTACCCAGTCTCATATACCATAGTTTTAATTGTGGCCCTGACTAGCACATGTTTTGTCTTACATTTTAGGATTTATTTAAATATTCTGTACATTCTGGATTGTATCCAGTGGTCAATCTAAAGCAGGGGTGTCAAACTCACATCATCACAGCGGTGTCACATGATGTATCAGGACTTCCCCCCCCCTTTGCTAAACCAGGCATGGGCCTGGCCAGCATGTGACACATCTGGCCCACGGGTCAGGAGTTTGACAGCCCTGATCTAAAGGATGGTGAAAAACGCTTCTGCTACTTAAGGTGCTACTTTGGGGACATCTTTCAACATTCAGAATGAGCTCATTTTCAAGAGGTATAAAGTGGGCACCCTGTGTGGGCAGATATTAACAAATCCTGGAGCTTGGGTAACCTGCCCCAGCAATAATTCAGAATTCAATATAATCCCTCCCTTCATGCCCTTGGAACAAGTGAATCTTCTCTCCATTTTTCACGTCACATATATCCCACTCCTTAAACAACGGGTCTAGACTTGCATTAATTAGGAATAATATTGAAGCACCCACTCACAATTTGGGAAACAAACAACAGAAAAGACCTTGTTGCTAGGGAAAGACTTGACTCACTACTCCTATCCAATTAATCTGTAAAATATGTAAGCAAAAACAAACATGGAAGCACTGAGAGAAAAGATCCCATTTGGCAAGAGAACGATAGCTTTACAGGAAGGAACGTGTTTTCAGCATTTCAGCATGTTTTGATTTGATTAGGATAGTAACCAGTTTTATATTTTTGGTTTTCTTAAAAATACGACACATAGGAAATATATTTTAGGGCAACCTTCACCTCCCCCAACCTTTCCCAGGTTGGTAGCATGGCATGGGGGGGAGGGGGGATGAGGGGATGGTTTTGTGCAAGGGACAGGTGCGTGTGTGCACATGCACAGGTTTATTTGTGTGAGCAGTTCTGTACAAATAGCGCTTGAACTGTCGCTGGCACAAATGGGGCTGCAAACGCTGACGCCTGCAGCTCGTGTGAGTGGGGATGGTTGTGAATAGGCCACAGCCTGGTAGTGGGCCAAGGCCCATAGGTTGGGGTACTTTTTAGGGTACTTGGCAGCAAGTATTGACCTGTTGATGGCTGAATTCTCAGCCAGTGCTTGCTAATTCCGTATGAATACATTGTTATGTCCAATACATGGAGTGGTAGTGATGTATAAAGATAGTTTTAACCCATTTACCTCTATGAAGATTTGCTTTATGCAGCCAGTTGACCAAGCTATGTTCTGTTATTTATATAAATCTGCTTGTTCTTTTGTGTATCAATGTCCTGCCGCTATCTTGTCTATTGCATTTCCAAGTGTAACAAGCTGTACTGACCACCCACAGGGTCTAATTAGCAGCTGCTAACTTCTGATGTTAAACAGGAGAGAGAGAGAGAGTTTAAAAGATGTTGCTGAAGGACATCATAGATCAGTCTGATCTTCAGATACAACTTCCACATAATCTCTTGCTAAATTACAAGTGCTGCAGAATCTTCATTAGTTTAGTCTGTTGCTGTTTTGATCTGAATCTGCCTACCTGGAATTTATGAGACTTATACTGGTTAAAGTATTTTGGTCCTTGGCCTCACTGAATAGGTCTGGGAAGGGAGCAATAAGCAGTTATCCATACAGTCCTAAACCAGAAGCATCTGGTAAACAGGAAGCAAGACAGTTTCTCTGATCTGGAAATGTAATGAAAAAAAGGATCTCTGGTCTTAGTTTTGGCTTGATAAAACCAATTTTTCTAAAAGATGAGATGAATATTAGGGCATCTGCTAATGATCCCAAATCACAGACACCTTTCTTCACACCAGGAATGGTGATTCATCAGATACCTTGCCTCAGACCAGTGATCCCCAACATTCTTTATGCCGCGGCCCGGTATCCCCAACCTTTTTTATGGCGTGGGCCGGTACCGGCATTAGCTGGGCGCCGCCATCTTTTTTTGATGAAAAAGTGCTCCCGGTGAGCTTTCTACCCGGAAAGATGGCGGCGCCCAGCAAGCCAGGGGCCCGGTAGGACTTGTTCCACGGACCGGTGGTTGGGGACCCCTGCCTCAAACCATTTAAGCACTTCAAGTAAGAATGAATGCCTTTGTGTAAAAGAACCCCGCAACTGGTAAGTTTATCCAAGAATGGTGATATACAACAGCACTAGCAATAGCGCTTGAACTTATATATTTACAGCACTCTCTGAGCAGTTTACAAATATCAATATATTACCCCCAATAATCTGTAATAATAATAATATAATAATATTATATATATATATAATATAATATAATATAATAATAATGCTCAACTTTGTATCTTTTCCAGCAGAGGGATCACTGCTCCATCCAAAGAACAAATTGTATTCTCAATTAAACCTTGGATTAGTTTGTTTATTGATCAATAGGGCCCCCTTATCTGGACTAAATCTTAATTTTACCAACCTCAGAAGGATGGAAGATTGAGTCAATCTCTAGCCAGTCAGAATCAAACTCCAGACTGTGGACAGAGTTAGCCTGCCATACTGCATTCTAACCACTGCATCACCATGACTCATGGTAATGCAATAAGCATATGATTAACAGTAGTTCTCCATTTTGATGTAGTGCAAGGGTCTTCAAACTTGGCAAGTTTAACACTTGTGGACTTCAACTCCCAGAATTCCTAAGCTAACATGACTGGAAGAGGAATTCTGGGAGTTGAAGTCCACAAGCCTTAAAGTTGTCAAGTTTGAAGACCCCTGAAGAATGTTTAATAAGTTTTAAAGTTTTAAAGATAAGCTCCACACAGATAGAATTACCAGATATCCGGATAGGCAAAGGAAGACAAAGATAATTGGATAGAAGGATAAATAGGGAAAAGAAGGACACACTGTTTAATTTTCATGGCATCTGCAACAAAAATTTCAGCAAAAAACTTTATATATACATACAGAGAGAGAGAGAAGGAGAGAGAGGGAGCGAGAGGGAGAGGGAAGGAGAGGGAGAGAAAGAGAGAGTATACAGAAATACTTTTTCCAGCATTGCAGTGGTGGATTATGATGTTTCTGAAAGAGTAAATGCTATGCTGTGGTGAAGACCGATGGCTGGGTGACAAGCCAATGCCAATGGAGCCTCTCCAGACAAGGAGAGATTGCCCACTTGTGTTCCAGATGGCTACTCCTTACAAGGATATCATGGATTGCAGTCAGTTTATGTGCAACTTATGCCCAATTTATGAGTGTTAGGAAACACAGGAATGACAACAACCTCACAGTTACACTGGAACCTATAAAGTCCCAGAATTTGCTCTCTAAAGCAATTTGGAGTACCAGAAGGAAGCAAAGAAGGGTGAAAAAAAAGTCTTCTTATTTTGTGTTTGATGGAATGGCTTTTTACTAGAAAAACAGTGAAATCTATGAAATGATGGACAAAGGTAATACATTTGAAACATTTAAAAAGTATCTTCAAGGAACTGGGAAAGAAATTTACAGCTGCAATAACAACATCAATATCTGTTTATGTGAATTAATCATTTAAAAGAGATCCCAAAGGAGTCAAAAGATGAGATGGAAAATAATTGGAAGAATTTCTATGTTGACTGAATTGAATGTCAAACCAAATTAAAGTTAAGGTAGAAATCTTAGAAAACAAAAGAGAAGTTGTAGAAAATAAAACAGAAAAAATGGCCTGCTATAGGACTTAAAAGAGAGACCTGTTAAAGTTTAAAAGAAAAGAATGGGAGGAAGAAGAGATGGATGAAGACTAGTCTGACAATAGTATCTTAATGTCAAATTAAAGAATAAGAATGTCAAACTATTGCACAAAAGAAAAGACTAACATTGAGTTTCTTGATCAGGGATAAGGTAATATATATTCTTATAAAATACTAGAAACCCTTTATGGACTTTTTGCTAAACTTGGATGGAAGTCTTAATGATTTTTAGATTTGCTGATGGAAAAGTTTTGAGCTTTGGGAAGAAGTCTTCTAGGTAATATGACATAACTTCAAAGAGGGAAGAAAAATACTAAATTTGCTTGTAACTACTACTGTAGTTACTACTACTACTAACTACTGCGATCAGAAGTTACTTCTTTAAATATCTTTTTTCTGATTTTTCTCTTTCTCTTTTATTTTCTGCACTTTCTAGTTCTTCTTCTCCTCCTTTTTTTCTAATTTCATTTTGTTTTATCTGTGATTACTGCTAAAATTTCAATACAAAGCATTGTAAAGAAGAGAAATATATGAGGTTATGTAATCTGCAGACTTCAGTGATGATAGATTTGAGGGGGTGGATTAAATTGATTGCTGGAATCAGGAACTAAATTAAATAACATAAGTCTAGGCTGTCAAGTCTGTTGACAGACAAGGGAAAGAAAGTGGCAAACCATTTACAAGGTCATACTTTCTAAAGGTTTGAATGACTGTGTTATGAAAATAGTTTACTCAGAAAGCTGGATAATATTTAATTTTAAAGCTGTGCCTGCCCAATAGAGGACAGGTGGTATCTTGTACACAGAAAGCATGATAGAATAATCTAGATTCAGGGGTCCCTAACATGCGGTCCACGGACTGGCACCACTCTGTGCCCACCTGGAACCTGGTCACGCAAGGGAGCAAAACCCCATCTGTTCATGCATGTGATCCAGGCAGTACATGAAACCATGCCCCCCTGGTCTGCTGAAAAACTGTGCTCCATGGAACTGGTCCTTGGCATCCTAAAGGTTGGGGCCCCCACTGATCTAGAGGATAAGTGATAAAGTTATGAATCACTCTAGGTACATATACTGTATATTCCCTGAAAACCTCCAGCAAGAACATTAGATGAAACTAGATAATGATACCCTCACAACATTTGAACATACGAGAACAGCTCCAAAGCAAGTGCATGCTCAACTTTGTATCTTTTCCAGCAGAGGGATCACTGCTCCATCCAAAGAACAAATTGTATTCTCAATTAAACCTTGGATTAGTTTGTTTATTGATCAATAGGACCCCCTTATCTGGACTAAATCTTAATTTGTTAAACAAGTTGTTTAATTTGTTTAGGAGTTGCAATGCTCCAGTCCATCTAGGTTCTTGTAAGAAAAAAGATTTGAAACTGATCTATAATATGGAAGGAAGATTTAGGTGCTGTAGTAACAGACAAATTCCATGCTTAAAAGACAAAGACCCCAACATTCACATTTAATACAGGTCTCACTCTAGTGCTAACCTGATGACTAAATAGCTCCCCCCCCCCCGAATATCATTCGCTAGGAAAACACATCTGTAACATGTTTCTTTTCTGTGCTTTGTGAAGGAATTATTTTGCATGGGGAGACATCTACAGTCTGAAGTGGTACAACTCAGGAACATGCATACTATAGCTTTTGTGATATAACATGTTTATACAGTGGGCATTTTTATTTTCTTTGAAATATAATGAGCAGTATAAAATCACAACAGAACCATATTTATAGACACCAACTCATTAATTTGTATTTTCATCTTATCTAGAAGAAAAGTTTGAGAGTCTAATGGAATACAGATGAAAATAAATTCCCACAGCATCTTGTTTTCTCCATTTGTAGGAAAATGCTCATATCCATTGCCATTGACTTCAATGCACCTTCCCTGGGGACTGCTCTTTAGTCTTTGGGATTTAAAAAACAAAAGCACAAATAAGTGATCATTTTCCACATTTTGCTCAAACTCTTCCACTATCCTCAAGGAGCTAAGCATGTATTATTATTTTGTACTCAATTATTGCTAATATTTGATTATTTTTAGAAAGTTCAACGATGTATTTTTGTTGTGTAAAATAGTCTCATTATAGAAGAAGAAGAAGAAGAAGAAGAAGAAGAAGAAGAAGAAGAAGAAGAAGAAGAAGAAGAAGAAGAAGAAGAAGAAGAAGAAGAAGAAGAAGAAGAAGAAGAAGAAGAAGAAGAAGAAGAAGAAGAAGAAAGGGATTTTGACAACAACAATATGTAGAATGACACAATCTTTCCCCTCTTGCATTTAGTGGAGTTAAGATCAATAGAACACACACACACACACACACACACACACACACACATGTATATATGGGATTATGTAAGGAGATGCAAAAATGTTCAAAGCATGCAAAAATGTTTGAAGTTTAAAACTTTGATACTGAGTTCAAAAATGGGTCCTTCTGAACCTCCCTCACGTTTTTGCCCTCTGGATGGACATTTCATATTAAACTTGTTCAATCCCAATATAACTGGCCTGCCCCACCCCCCGAAGCCAGCAGAAGGGCATGTGGAAGAACCTGTCGGTCAAAGAATTCTGGCTGATGAGATGCAGGAGAAGAGCCTTTTCTGCTGTGGCTCCCACCCTCTGGAACAGTGTGTCCACCCCCAAAGTTAGATCCACACCAACCCTTTTGGCTTTCCATAAGAGCCTCAAAACATCGCTCTGCTGACTGACCTGGGACCACAATGGAGGTGTGCCACTCTGGAAGTGATGAATGGACTAAGATCCCCATGTACACCTTGCTCCCTTCCTTCCATCTTTGTTAATTTTTAATCAGTGTTAGTGTTACTACTTATTGTTTTAATGTTTATATTGTTGTTTTATTGATTGTAAGCTACCCAGAGTCACCACTAGGTGTGATGGGCAGCAGTTAAGTTTAATAAATATATAAATAAACTTGAAACATTCTAAATTCAAAACATTGCACATAACTCTAGCTTCAAGCCTCTAATTTGTTGAGGGAAAATATATTTCATGCTTCCAATAACATATTTTACTTTGCTTTGTGCCTTTGTTAAATAAACTATAATACACCTATTTTAAAACAACAAGACTTTAGTGATCTCATGATAATGTAGTAGTCAGATGTAAGATATATTTTTTTCTCTGATTAGTGTCTTTAAGATTACAGCCTGAAATACAATTTCAGTATACTTTACACTGAGGTTAAAGCTTCCCTCACCCAGACATTTTGGAAACTGAAATGCTCCCCATGGTGGAAGAAATTGGAAGTATTTCTTAGCTTGTGGGAAATTTTCTTTAAAAACACCTTCTCCTTAAATAGATTTGTGTGAAGCTTTGATGATTGAATTTAATTTGAAGATTTTTATTGAATCGTGCCTTTGCTTTTTAAAATGGAAACTGAGAGTGTTAATATTGAATGGCATGCCTTTGAACTGCTTCAGAGAGAGATTTGAAGATCAAAGAATTTATTATCTACTGCTTTCTGGCTTCAAACATTGTTGCAGCTTTACAGACACAGTTGAGGGAAGAAGTAATTGGCATAATGAGATCTGGGGTACCTGAGATAAGGAGGTAGGTGGATAGCTAGACAGAAAGGCAGATGGTCACTCAAATCATGAGTTTTGTCACCTCCACTAAGCTTGCCTTGGCGAGTGGTTCTGCCATTTATATCTTATTCTTCCATTAGAATTCAATTAACTGAGGGAATACAGACAGCAAGATGTTTAGTTTTTTTCTACTGCTTCAAATAACCCTGATTTTTTCTTTCTCATGTTGTCTTACCCCAAATCCATTTCCTTTGCCCATTTTCAACTCTTAACTATTATTTTTTTCTGAACCACACTATAGCTTCTGTTAGGCAGCAGTGCTTTAACCTTTTCATTCCCCCTTTTTTAATTCCCCAATCATTACTTCCCTAAATAAAAATGGTTTTCTTTGAGGAGTCCTTGCTGTGCTCAGAGAACTACAAACATACTCCTCTATTGTTTTGTTGTCTTTCTGCTATTTCTCTGTCTCTAAGCAGATCTGCAATTGCCACGTGGCCTGTCACCAGTACAGGATGCTCACTCCTTCCTGAATGCAAGAATAAAGGATGTCTTCTTTGTAGTCCCAGCTCACTGCAAAGGCATCCTGTGTCCTTGGGACTACCAGCTTCAATTCCTTGGGGTCTTGTCCTGAATATGTGTCTTCTTCATTATGAGTGGGTTTGTTACTGATACCCACCATTTGATTACAGAACATATTTCAATAATTCCATATAGCATAAAGTAAGTACTGTTAAGTATGGAGAATAATGGAGACCAGACATCTGACCAGTGACTTCAACTCTTTAATAACAGTAAATAGAACAGAACAGAGCAAGGCTATGGGCAGCAGTAACCCTTTTATAGGGTTAGCTGCTACCTTATTACCCAATGAGATGAGCAACAAGTTCAAACTAATAACCAATAAGAATAGTCCAAATAGTGGCCAATCAGGTACTAGTTCTGTCCCAATCCAAAGTTGTTGTATAAGGACCAATCAAGTGTGCAGGTTTTCAAACCCTGATTTGCATCCAAGTTATTAACTTTTATTGATTCACAACACCCCTCAACCTTGGGTTCCGTTTGAGGGGAGCTGTAATAAAATCCTCAAGATAGACAGGCCGTTTGGTCTGCCTGGATGATTTCCGAGGCTCCACCGGTTTTGGTCTAAGGTCCGGTTCCGGTGGAGCGTTTGGATGATCTTTATTAAATTCTGTTTTGCTGCACGGTGATTCCGTGCTGCTTTCACTCTGGTTGTCTCCGCTACTCCGTGTTTCTTCGGGGTTTTGCAGTTCGGTTTCCCCCGTATTAAAGTTCCCTGAAAAAGTCAACTCCCTCCCCGCTTCACGTTCCGGTGTCTCGCTGGGCCGTAGGGTTTCCGTTGGCCTGCTATTTGTCATATCAAAGTCAATTTCCTCGATATTTCCTCCCCCTTGAGTTGGTGAACCCGGGGAGTCATGGGCGCTGGGTGGTAATCTCGATCGGAGTTGGTCTATGTGGCGTTTCCACACCCTCCCATCGTCTGTTAGCAGGCGGTACGATCTAGGCCCGGTGAGGTGGGTAACGGTTGCGGGTATCCACAACGGGTCGCCGGAAAAGTTTTTGGCAAAGATTAAATCGCCTACCTTAAATTCCCGGCATTTGCTGCTGGAGCCGAAGGGCTTTTCCAGTGCGAATGCGGGTGGAGCCGGTCGAGGTGCGATCGTAGTTTCCGCCCCATAAGAAGTTCAGCGGGTGTTTTGTTGGTCACGCTGTGGGGCGTGATATGCTGTAACAAGAGAATTCGATTGATTTTCTCGTCGATGTTGCCGAATTCCATTTTGTGAAGGATCTTTTTTACAAATTGTACCATGCGTTCTGCACGTCCATTGGCCGCAGGGTGCGCGGGCGAGGTTAGTGCATGGCGGATGCCCCGATCAGCAAGATATTGTTCAAAGGGTAACGCAGTAAACTGTGGGCCGTTGTCCGAGACCAACACGTCTGGGAACCCATGTGTGGCAAATAGTCTGTTTAATTTATTGATAACTGAGTCCGTTGTAGTTGTGTTCATTTGATGAATCTCGAGCCAGTTAGAATAGGCGTCGACAGTAATAAGGAAAGTGTGTCCTTTGGTAGGCCCCGCAAAGTCAATATGAATACGGGACCATGGTCCCCTCGGAGTTTCCCATTCGGTCGGGATTGCTTTAGGCAGAGCGTTGCTGACGTCCTGGCAACGTTGACAAGTAGCGACCCAGGCCTCGATTCTTTTGTCGATTCCCGGCCACCAAGCATAGCTGCGTGCAAGTGCTTTCATCCGCACGATACCCGGATGTCCTTCATGCAATACCGCCAAAACAGTTTGTTGCAATTTGCTAGGGATTACAACTCGATCGCCCCACAAGATACAGCCTTTCTGGGAAAACAGTTCGGTTTGGCAGCTTTTGAAAGGCGCCCATTCCGGTGCTATTTGGTCTGTCGGCCACCCCCGTTCAACCCAGCATAGGATGTGTTGCAGAACTGGGTCACGTTTTGTTTCAAAGGCAATGTCTCTAGCCGTCAATGGTGGCATATGTAGAGCTTCGATCTGTAGTGTTGAGATGGTGGGGGCTGGATCTACAACAGAGTCTGGAAGCGGCGTTCTGCTCAAAGCATCAGCGTGGAGGATTGATTTCCCCGGGCGATGTTGCAAGGTGTAGTTGTAGGCTGCCAAGAATTCAGACCAACGGGTCATTCTGGGGGACAATATATACGGGGTTGGTTTATTACCCGCAATGATTCCCAGTAGCGGTTTATGATCAGTGATTATTGTAAACGCACGGCCATAAACATATTCATGAAATCTTTTAACTGCAGCCATAATAGCTAAAGCTTCTTTGTCCAGCTGACTATAATTTCGTTCAGCTTTAGCTAAGGTTCACGAAAAAAACACGATGGGGGCTTCCGCTCCATTTGGTAATACGTGGGCCAGAATTGCTCCCACCCCAAAAGGTGATGCGTCACACGTGATAGTGAGCAGCAGAGTCTCATTGTACTGCATAAGTACAGAATCAGAAGTTAGCAGTTTCTTTACTTGTTGGAAAGCACGTTGTTCCCGTTGTCCCCACACCCACGTTGCTTTTTTGTCTAATAGTCTATGCAATGGTTCAGCTACCGTTGCTTTGTGGGGTAAAAAGACATTATAGAAATTGATAAGTCCAAGGAACTCCTGTAGGTCTGCCTTGTTCCTTGGAGTGGGGGCCTTTTTAATTGCCCGTAATTTGTCTTCGGTGGGATGGATTCCTTGGCTGTCCAGGAGATATCCCAGAAATTCTACTTTTTCGGTACATAACTGGCATTTATCTTTTTTTACTCTGAGGCCTGCATTTTGGAATCTTCGTAAAACCTCTCTGAGTCGTTTTTCTAGAATGTCTTTGTTAGGTGCGGCGATGAGTACATCATCGAAATATGGGACAACGCCTTTTATCCCTTGTAACAACCTTTCCATTAAACTCTGGAAGATTCCAGGGGCGACGCTTACCCCGAATTGGAGCCGGTTGCATTTAAATGCACCCCTATGCGTTACGATCATTTGCGCCTCGGCTGTGGTTGGATCTACAGGCAATTGTTGATACGCCTGGGCTAGATCTAGTTTGGCGAAAACTTTCCCGCCACCCAGGGAATGGAGCAAGTGTTGCACTACCAGCACTGAATATGCACTTTGCTTCAGTGCGTGGTTTAAAGTGACCCGGTAGTCTCTGCAAATTCTTAGGGACCCATCAGGCTTGATAGGCGTCACTATCGGGGTTTCCCAACGGGCATGGTCGGTGGGTTCCAGTACGCCCTGCGCTATTAGCTTATCGAGTTGTTCGTCGATTGTAGGCTTCAAGGCGAACAGCACCCGACGCGGCTTAAGGCGGATGGGTGCTATTTCAGGGTTCAAGTTAAACGAGATCGGGGTCCCCTTGTACTTGCCTAGTCCGTTCGCGAAAACGTCTTGGAATTCTTGCACGAGTGCTTCCTCCCAATCGCTGCTCTCGGCCCTGTGGACTCCGGCTACAGTGATTCCGAGCGGCTCGAACCATTGAAGGCCTAAAAGGCTAGGCCTGTCGCGGTCCACGACAGTCAGTGGTAGTGCGACGGTGCGGTCCTTGAATGAGACCTGGAATCTGCGGGACCCGACAACGGGAATTCTGTTACCCTGATAGTCTTTGAGTATAACCCTTTGAGGGTTAAGGTCTTGGCGGCGAATCGTTGGAATGAGCTGTTGGAGCGTTTTCCACGATACCATCGAGAGGGAAGATCCCGAGTCCACTTCATTCACACAAGGTTTGTTTTCGATGGCGACCTTTACTCAGATTTTTCCGGCATCAAGGGATGTAGCGTGGCCTATGGTGATTGTTTGGTGGGTCTCTTCCCGCCGGTTTCTTCGCGCCTGGTGGAAGTGGTGGACGGTTTGTTTCTGTAGGAGTGGTTTCCCCATTGGTGGTTCAGTTTTTCTCGGTGTGTGCCGAAGAATCCTGAAGACTGGCATTCGGCCTGTCAGGGTTTGGAGTTCTGTTTGCTTATGCAAACCTTTGCGATGTGACCTCGTCTCCCGCAATTGCGGCAGAGTGCGTTGAGGAATTTGCAGCCGGATCGTGGGTGATTGGCTCCACAGCCGGCACACGGTCGAAATGAGTGTTGTGTTGACTGGTCTCGCTCCGTTCGAAGTCGGTTGACCTCTTCCTCATCGCTGTCGGACGGGGACTCTAGGTCTTCGTGGTGAGTTGATACCGGGTGTCTCTCTGAGCGAGGCGAGGTATCAGTGGCGAGTTTACGTAGCGGTACGTTGGTGCGGCGCATTCGGGCTGCCGACTTCTTGGTCGCGTCCGCTGCCGAGGCTTCTTTAAGGGCATCGGTGAGGCTGATGTCCCCCTTAGCCATAATTTTGCTCTGGATCGTGCCGTCTTCTAGGCCCAGAACCAGGCAGTCCCGGAGGGCTTCTTCTAAGTCTGCGAATCCGCAGAGGCCTCCCAGGTTGCGGAGGTCCGCGATGTAATTGGCAAGGCTTTCGCCTTTCTGTTGATCTCTCTGGTAATATTCGTGTCTTCTGACTAAGGTTGGCACGGTGGGCGCGTAGTGAGCCCGTAGTAAAGGCTCGAGGACGTCCCAGTCCATCTCTTTTACCTCTGCTGGCTTGGCAAGTGACTTTGCCATTTTAAACACGGTAGGCCCGCAGTGAGTTAGAAAGATAGCTCTTTTTTTCCCGGTTGTTGCATCTTTCAAATTGTTGGTCTCCAGAAACATCTGGAACCGATCCATGTATGCCTCCCAGTCTTCGGTTTCTGGGTTGAATGGAGCGGGTGGTACGGCACCGCTGGCCATGTTGCCGTTGATGGTGCGTGTTCGACCACGTGCTCTGTTGGTTGCTCTGTAGGTTAGTCAGCTCTTCGGTCTCCGGATCCCACCCTCGTCGCCAGTGTTAAGTATGGAGAATAATGGAGACCAGACATCTGACCAGTGACTTCAACTCTTTAATAACAGTAAATAGAACAGAACAGAGCAAGGCTATGGGCAGCAGTAACCCTTTTATAGGGTTAGCTGCTACCTTATTACCCAATGAGATGAGCAACAAGTTCAAACTAATAACCAATAAGAATAGTCCAAATAGTGGCCAATCAGGTACTAGTTCTGTCCCAATCCAAAGTTGTTGTATAAGGACCAATCAAGTGTGCAGGTTTTCAAACCCTGATTTGCATCCAAGTTATTAACTTTTATTGATTCACAACAAGTACTGTATTACATAAGCAACCATTCTCTCTCTCTCTCTCTCTCTCTCTCCCTCCCCCCACTCTCCCACTCTCCATCTTCCTCTCCCCCCTCTCCCCCCTCTCTCTCGCACACGCACAGATTTTTTTTTAAATGGCAAAAGGTGCACATCATTACCTGAAAAAGTTAATCTTGCCAAGAAGTCTGCCAGGTCAGAAAAGTAAGTGACCAGATAGATTCTCCCATCTTTAAGAACTTAATTTTTAAACAGTTTTTGAATATGTCTGCTTTTAGATTGGAATAAGACCGTTTCTGTGTTGCTTCTGCATTGCTTTTTCTTTCTTCATCTCTGCTATCTTGGTCTTAAAGGAAGTGGAAAGGGAATGTTTTAAATATTTTGCAGAAAAACCCCTGATCTGTCCAAAGTTTAGCAGGATCAATGACATCTACCATATTTTATCCCATTCTGCCAGAATCTTAGTTGATACTTCTATCACATCAAATTTCAAATTAATGAAAACAAATATTGATGCCTTCAAATACTGAACTTAGTTTGAATTAGGGATGATTAACAAACCCTAGTCCTTAGTTTTTAATATAAAATTTATTCTAACAACCTAATAACACAGCACATACCTGCACAAAACCCACCAAGCATATGTGAACTCTAACATGATTTAAGAGATAGGGTGAGATGCTCAATGAATGTGGTAAGCTTTCATTGGTCATAAGAATGACATGCTAACAATATCTCAAAGTGTTACAGAACTGAAATGAAGAGTTACATCAGTGAAATGCATGCATATCATTCAGTACATTAAAGTATAATATTGTGATTACTATAATATATTATAGTATAATATAGTATAAATCTCATTTTCTTTCAAAGGAAGGAACAGGAAATTACAAATATAAAAAATAGGGTTTTAAAATATTTAATGTACATCCTAATAACTCATACATGAAATCTATGTGCTGAGGACCTTTTTGTCACTATAGAGTAACCTCCCCTATAAGTAACCTCCCCTAACTCTATGTTTCTGCTGTTAAGGACAAAGGTACCTGTAGAAAAAAATAAGAATGATTAAGAACATAAATTACAAAATGAGAAAGGCATTTTTCATTCACCAAGAGTTCATCTTTTTGACTATGCTATAAGTTTCAAATAAGTTCTTAGATCAGGAGTCGTCTTGCAGAAACAATAATCCCCCTTCTTGTGTAAGAAGGAAAATGCCAACTATATTGTAAAAGACTCTAACAGGCAATGAATAAAAATTTGGAAAGAGGCAATACTTGCAGCAGGAGGAAATAAAATGTGTCATGAATTCTGTAACAGCAATTCTATTGCTGTTTTTGAAAGGCAGGGGTGTCAAACTCAAGACCCGTGGGCCAGATGTGGCCCACGGGTTGCTTAGATCTGGCCCATGGAGCTGTCCTGGAAACAGCAAAGGACCGGCATGCGGTGCCTCTGCCAGAGAAAAAGGACCTCCGTTTTCAGCTATGACAGCCTCCTGCCGCCCTCTGCCAGTGAAAACGGAGCTTGTGAGGACCATGTGTGGCTCTCCCAGGCTCTGTTTTCACTGGCAGGCGGCTGCAGGAGGCCATAGAGCTTGTCATACTGTATGTGAGTAACCATCTTCACATTTCAAGAAACACTCGAAATTAGGAATTTCATAGAAGCATCATGCCAGGGCTTAGTATGAAAAACAATAATTAAGGAAGTTCCATCTCTCTCAAGATTTTTGGCCCTGTGCTGGTTAACAAGATCACTTTTGAGGTTATCTAATGGAAAGGATCTCTCCCAGTTAATAGGAAATGTAGGCTTCATTTCTTTGCTTAGGTATCCATTAATGATGAATTATATCCTGTTTTTCTACAGCTAAATCTTTCCAAGGAAACTTAAAAATAGTATCACAATACAATCGATACACAAATAATCAGTACTTTTTCCTCACACACAGTGGGAAACTAGTAAATGACTGTTGGGCAACTTAAAAAGCATTCCTCTACAAAATACTATTCTTTTTCATGGACAATAAATCTCTGCATCTTTCTCTTACCAATTTTGAACATAAAAATGGCAGGAGGCTGGAACTGACCACTTTTTCTAACTGCTACTTCACCATTTCAGATTTAGCTCTCTCCAGCTGCTTTTCATTAAGAGGAAAAGAAAAAGAAAACAAAGACATTGAATTGGGTATTAAAATCAAAGAACTGCATATGGTATGTAATTTGCTTGAAATGGTGCTTTGGAGGTTTTGTGGCTGACTGATCCATTCCCATTTATTTCCACTGACCATGTAAAGTTGTTCATTTGGCTGGTTTGTCATCTGGTGTTCTTAAGCTGTGTTTGTGGTTAGAAATAGATGTGTGGGCAGAGCTTCACAAAACCTTTAGAGATACAGCATTATCATTTGAATGTTCAATGATCTGAGGTCTTTTGAAAAACAGTACTGTTGACATAACACTATTATGGCAATCCTAAAGTAGCCTTCATCTCATTGCATAGTCCTTGGAATTCTTAGCCTGTCATTAGATAATCATGTCTAAAATCTTAACACATTTAAGAATCTGAAGAAACTTTGGCCAACTAAGAGGGATCTTTAAAAGGCTGGCATGTTACTGATCTTTTAACTTCACTCTTCTTGCTTCTCCCTCTGGATTTAAATGCTTGTGGCCTTTTCTGAAAACTTAGTGCCACAGTGGAAAGACTACAAAGGCCACTAAACATGAATAATCTGAATAAAGCTCCGTGTTTATTGGAAGCTCCACATCTTCAGGTGAGATGACATGGAAGGAATTCTGACATCATGCCCCAAAGTGGAGTTGGTCTGGAGTTCATTATACTCCAAATTACTCTTCAAAACTTCACTGTACTTCAGTCCATTGAGTATAGATGGTTGCATGGAAAGAAGCCCTCCCAATCATTTGAGACTCTCCACCATAATGTCTAGGCAACAGTGATAAACTCTATTATCAAGTTAATTGAAAGAAGACACAATTATAGAGAGAACATGAATGTTTCTACTTCGTTTCAACACAAGGTGGCAGTTTCTACATGCTTCCATGTCAAGAAGAATTTCAGTTTGACTATTTAATGCTTATCACTGAATAGACTTTAATCATAATGAGCTCTTCCGGGATCTATTTTTATCTGGAAAATGTAATGTTATACTAGATCACCAGTTCTTTTTAAAGTTCATGTCAACTATACCCTTATTAAATCTTCATGTTTGAAGATTTCCCCCCACTTAAGTGGGTTGGAAGCCTACTTTTCTATCAGTTGAATCTTTCTCATTTATATTGTGAGGATATAGCATTAGGTGTTCACAGAAGTTAATATTATAATAACACTTTGTGGTGTATTTGTCCAGAAGGAAGATGATCCTAGATATAAGACATTTCCCCCCAAAGAAATAATAAATACAGAAAAATACATTTATCCTATTCAGCTCCACTATCTTGTCAGCTGGGATTGCCATCTCCTCTTAAAACTAATCTGGAGATACCCTTCCCCCAACCAATGTATGTGGCCACTTGTATGAATGTATTCGTGCATATATACATGTGCATTAATACTAGCCAGAAGGCAGAAGCTATATTCAAAAAGGGTAGAGCCATTCACTGAATTAATAACAGCTAATATTAGCTGTAATGTTAATTCATCATTAGGCAATTCTTTTCATGCACAAACTAATTTCTCACACAGCAACACCAAGAGGTTGTGGAAATCTGAGTTTGGAAAGCATACATCTATGCATGCTTCCTATATAGCAAGGCCAATTAAATTCAATACCCTCTGATGGTTGCTGTGCTAGAAGTGAATCTGTTTGTCTCACCTTGCTGTATATAAGCTGAATTGGTTTGGAGAGGAGATTCTTGGGGTGTTGAGCTAACTTTTCCATCTGTTTGTAAAAAAGGATGATTTAATAGTTTGTTCTGGGATGAAGCACAAAGAAAGCTACACAAGGTTATCCTTTTGTTAAGTCCCATTGTGTTCAGCAGCCTTTGAACATCCTGGTAAGGATATTTCTAGACGTATTCAGTCAGTTTACTAGCCCTCTCACAAACATAAACAAGTCATGATAGAAGATAACAAGAAAAGGGAAAAAAGACAAAGTGATTCCTCATTAATGGAACACAAATGGCTTCTTTCCTCATCTGTCTCCATTTAGCCAGTGATTTGTAGTAAATTGTAGAGAGGGGATGTTCTGTATTCTGTACAGTGGTGGATTTGTCTTCTGTAGAGATACAGATAGAAAAACTCAACAAGACGTCCATAACAAAGTACATTTATTGGTTCATCAGGTATCCTCATAACTCACATTTGTGACAAAGTTCTTCTTTAATGACCAATCCTTTGTATATCTGTCTTGTAGATAAAAAGATGATTATCTTCTATCCTTTTTCTCTCATCTCGTGGCGATAGAGGTAGAACAGTTACCACGAGTCCGTGAGTTCAGCCAAGAGTGAGGAAAACTCCTCCTATCCTTCGAGGGTCAATTTAGTGACCAATCAAGATTATAGATATTGTCACGTGATATGGACTACATTTCCCAGGATACCTTAACTACATTTACCATGATGCATTCCCTTAAGGGGACAGCTCACAATTGCTACCTGGGATCCAAATCCCATTAACTCTAAACTGTCTGGACAGCACAGGGGAGGAGGCAAAAATCATTTTTATTTCATTTTATTTTATTTTACTCCTTTATAATTAAATGATTATTCTACAGTCATAAATTTAACAGTTTTAATATTTCTATCATATTAGAAATTAAAATTTGGTAATAATTTTGGGTACCTCCTTAAACGGTTTCACAAGTTGCATGCAGCCCTGGATCCTGGATGAAAAGTTTGTGCTTTTCTTTAGAATTTATTTATCTTGATATAGAGGATATATATGTATAGAGGTCATGGAAGAAAATTGCAATCAGGCAATCTATGAACTGGTACAATCCAAACATGGATTTATTCTTCCATATTTACTTATGAAATGCTATAGAAATGTATTGTAGGGGTGATTTATTACACTAATAGGAAATCTAGCAGCAGTTGCCAAAATAATCCTCAGTTGTAACTTCACAAAAATAGATAACCCTCCTTCTTTATATATCTAAAATGGGCAAGAAAATGAAGCAGAATTTTGTAATCCTGCACTGCACATATATAGATTTCTCATTCAAAAGTGGAATATTTTCTGGAATTCTTCAGCCTTCCTTCTAATAAATATTACAAATCAAATCTCTAAAGGACTTGTTCTTTGGATTAACAATTTCTAGTCTTGTTTGATAGGAAAGGAAGTTTGACAGGCAACCATCATAAGGGAATGTCTTCCACTGTGTCTTTTCAGATCAAGAAATGAGGGCAGCGAAGGAGGATTTATGAAATAACCATGTATTTATTTTGCTCATTTATCAAAGACTAATCATTTTTACATCTCTGTCATAACTAAGGAAATCAACACAAGGACATATTGAGGAATCAAAGGCATTTCCACTTGACTATAGAAAGACTTATGCAGATTGATCTGGTGCTCAGCTTCAATACTGCCACACATCACCGTTGCAGAGACATGCCATCTCTTTTAAATATTCCACATCAGCATTTTGTAAATATCTGGTGACAGCTTAGATTCACAGGAATCCCCTTGAGTCAAAGAGTGAACCAGGCCTCCTACTGTTATGGAACTGATGTAGCATGTGACCAGCTATTGTCAAAACAACAGGGTACAACTTGGGAGAATGTAAATTATTTCAAATAATGATTAATCCTAGCAGATTATTCTATTGACATCAAGATTAAAGTTCAGGGATAAACTCTTACAAACCGCTAAAGAAATTTCCAGCCCCCATGTATTAGTGAGTTCAGTAAGAAGTGTGGGGGAACCAAGCAATTTTTTATAGTACAGGTGTCAAACGCAAGGTGTCACATTGCTATCGTGTGATGTATTCCATTGTTTTTTCCACTTTGCAGAGCTGGGGTGGGCGTGGCCCGGGTGTAACGCATCCAGCCTATGGGCCACTAGTTTGACACCCCTGGTTTATAATATCCAATGGGGATGGGTTTGGACTAACCTTAGTATTTCTCTCTTTGGTCAAGTGATTGGAGGTCCTCTCTCTCTTTTTTTTAAACTAAATTTAGGGCCTCTGTAAAGTGGAATAGAGCAACCATAGTTGATCTCCTCTGTTGCTTGTTGAGATTGCTAGTGACGAAGATGGCCAATTAACTTGCAACTGAAAGATAAAGTGGTACCAGTCCAGAAGGGATGAGAAACAGCTGCTCCCTTTGACTATGAATAGCCTGGAGTCAGATAAACTACCTTTCATACAAGACCCATAAATTTAAGAAAAGTAGAGGCATCACCTGGTGCAGAAGAAATTATCCAGTTAACCTTTTAAAACATTTTGCCACTTGCCTACAATACTAGACCTTTTAGATAATTCCCTTCAAGTATTAAACAAAGCCAGTTTTGCTTAGCTTTCTGGATTAAGTTTGGCTCAGTGTTGTTACCTGGGTGGGCAAGCTTTGCTTTGGCTACTTTATAAAAGGAAAGCCTTTTCTCTTATTTTTTTTTAAAGAAAAACAAAGGAATCTGCTTACTCAAAATCAAACAAAGTTTATTACACCAGCATTTTTGTTATTGGTTTTAATTTACATAGTTTAGTACAGTTGCATTAAGCACATCTAATATAGCTTATCACTTTTAAATCAGATTGCTATGTATTGGCAACTCTCTATCCTATTTATGGTCTTTAATTGAGGACTACTTGAGTTGCCTCATGGAGAAATTATGTTCTTCAGGAGCCAACATTAGAGTATTGTGCCTCTGAAAAGGTTTGGGGAATTATTTGCTGAACTATGTGGAACAGCAAAGCACTTTTGGAGATGCATGTACCGTATGGGTGTATGCATGCAGAGGAGGCCGATATGGATTCTCATAATGCGGAGAAGTTAAATGTCATATTTTTGTGTTGAGTTATGTTGAATAAATCACCCATTATTTCACTTATTTCTGGAAAATGTATTGAATCATAAAGTAAGTCCATAGTCCACAGTAAAAATATAAACCATCTTGGGATTTACAAGCATTAAAACTAAAGTTCACAGCTGCAAGCAAGAACAGTGCTAACCCTAAACACCGTGTTTGGTTTGCTCTAAAATACTTACAAAGCTGATCTGACTCATCTTCAGGTAAAGGAAACAGTATTGTCAGCTGAATAATTTTTCACTTGAATGCAATCAATGCCACAAGGTGGCACTGTATGTTTCTGAAAAGTTCTTACCACAAAAATTACTATTTCCCCCCCAATTTGCTTAGGATGCTACTAAAGACAACATTACTATTGATTTTTTGCTAACTGCGTGGTGCTATATTATATAGCATTTGAATAATGAATATAATTCTACATGTATTTTATATTCTGTACAAGGCATATACTTCCTTTTCCTCCCTCCTTTCTCCCTCCTCTCTGTCACGGGAAGGTTAAGAGTTCAGTGTTGGAAAAAGAACAAAAGTGTGAGTACTAAGGGCTAAGGATCCTGAAAATACTGATTAGAAAAATTGATACTGTCACTGGTTCCTTCCTTTTAGAACGGGACTGAAAAAGCCAATTCCTATAACTATGTGGTAAAATGGTAGATATTATTTCCCTTCAGAATTCGCTGCACCCTAATTTTTTTTGCCATTGAGAAATCACATTCAGGGAAAGGTTTTATTTGCAAATAATGGAAATCTGAGTGCTTTGCTGAACCTCCAAGTCAATAACATAATTAACATACTAACACAGTAAGGATCAATAATGCATTGTGCTCATTTTTTGCTATACAATTTTGGATGCTTTCTAATGATAGTAATGATTTGGTAACATGCTGAAGCAATAGTAAAAGAATATTGCATGCAATGAGAAGATACTAATGTTTAACTTGGTTATATTTTGATTTATATTTGGAATCAATTTAATGTCCAGTGGATGAAAAAAAGCAGGGAGAAGAGAAAGAAAGGACAATGTTGCCTGGAAAAAATAAAATAAAACTGGTCATCAAAAACCATTAACTTAAAGAAGTCATCCGATATCCTATTCATTATTTTATTCTTAAGTGGTGATTTTTCAGAGATGTTGTATCATTATAATGTTTATGTGAAATTGCTCTGTCACATCATTTATATGATCAAAGCATTTTTCTTTGCCACATCTTTTGACAATAAGGTCTCCAACATTTGGTGAACCTAAATGAATTGTAAAATAACTAACAGGTCATGTAACTTAAATCAGTTTATGACACCATGTGTTCCCATCATCAACCCTTGTTATACAAGATATGTTAATTCTCACACAGGTAAGACTACTTACTTTTTATTGCCATTAAATGCAACATTTAAGTTAATTGTTAGCACATAGGTATTTATATGTCCTGTGAAGTCGTATAATCTGGAAGATGAAAGAAAAGTGTTTTTCAAAAACTATACTTGCAGCTCAATGGTGAAATCTTTCTGCATTGACACATTGCTTCAAGAACAGCCATTGTGATTCATTTGCATTTTACTTATAGGTTAAGAATGATACACAATGTTTAGTATGTGTGCTTTGTATATTCAATATTTAGTGATGTCTGTCTTGTGTTATACACAAACATACAAACACATATGTTTTCTAGAAGGGAAAATTATTAAAGTTTTTCTCTCTCCCACTGGAACAAATAGAGGACCATTCTTGAAATCAATTGCAGCTTGCAAAAAGGTAAATCAGAGAAAAAAGAGTTTGATATAAGATTGGCAGTTATATAAATACTTAAAATAAATAAAACAATGAAATTGTCTTCCCTACACTTTTGTCCAGATCAGTAGAAGTCTGGCCAGAAGTTGTTCAAAGAGATTCTTGTCTGCATTAACAGAATTATTCTGTTTAGCTTCAATCTGCTAAAGCAAATCCTTCTAAACACAATAGAGTTTATTTTTGAGTAGATATACATAAAATTGCAATTTAAGAAGTCATTGACTGGAGAGGCCACAGATGAGCTATTAAATTTGGTTATTCAGTAGATTAATTCATCCACCGAGATATCCTTACCTTCCACTAATTATTAGTGGAATAATTAGTGGAAGATAAGGATATATCGGTGGATGAATCTGTGAAATGCAATGTTCAGAGTAAGAACATTTTGTTTTAGAACAGAGAACATAGAATAACTGTTGGAAAGGACCTTGGAAGTTTTCTAGTCCAACCTCCTGTTCAAGCAGGAGACTCTATACCATTTCAGATAAATGGTTGTTCAGTCTCCTTTTGAAAGTCTCTAGTGATGGAGCACCCACAACTTTTGAAGGCAAGCTATTCCATTGGTTGATTGTTCTCACTGTTAAGAAATTTCTGCTTAGCTCTAGATTGCTTCTCTCCTTAGATAGTTTCCATCCATTGTTTCTTCTCCTGACTTCAGGTGCTTTGGAGGTTGACCCCACATCTTTGTAGAAGCCCTTTCAAGTATTGAACCACTGCTATCATGTCTCCCCATATCCTTCTTTTCATTAGACTAGACATATCCAATTCCTGTAATCTAAATATTTAAATATAAGTATTTAAATGTTTTAAATAAGGCCATCCTCAATGATCTCAATGTAAAAACTCACTTTGAAAAAGGCATACCAACTTTCATTTCCTGAGTTCTGATGAAATATTTGGTAATATCCTTATGAATTATGTTCATAATTATGTGCTTGTTTAGTAACATACTGTGTATTCATATGATTTATCTGACTTCAATGAATCTGTTACAAATGGATAAAATTTAAAGCTATTTGATATCATTAAAAAGTTCTTTACTCAGGGATTTTTTAAAAAAATTATGGACAGATCTAACCTATATTTAAAGTTCTGGGAGCCATTACACATTTTTCTTGTAAAGGCACAGCTTAAGTTACTATTGCTGATGATTCATACTAAATAATAACTATTTGCCAAAGATGGCTATAATTATCGTTAGTGTCTTGGATGTTTGCCTTTGTACCAGACAATATTATGTCATATCTATATGCAAACATAGAATGTTTAGTTTGCATTTAAGTTAAAACCCTTGCAATCAATCCATACACCTCTCCTTTCGTACAATTTGTGCTTAATTTTGCTTCTTGTATCTTTGTAAGACAGCCAGTAGTTACAGAGGCTCTGACTGTGATCAAGCAGGTTTCTTAAATGTAGGCTAAAGGTTTCATTCAAGTTCTCTGGGGGAAAGGGCAAGAGAATACTGTAGTTTTCTTAACTAGGTGCTGTTACAATGCAGCTTGAAAAGGAATTTAAAATGTAACCCTTATGTAAAGTGTTCTCTGTGTGTAGCAGGAGTGGGGAGAAGTGGCTATGAGAAGGAAACAAAGGACATCTCATATTGAGCCTTGGGCTGGAACAGCTCCACTTTTATTGCACAAAGTCAGCAATGTTGGAGAACTATGCCAATTTGTTTCCTGGTCAGCTCTGGCTCAGTTAAAATGGCAATAAAGCTATGGATTTCCTTTTGCAAAGTTTCAAAAGGCTGAAGGCAACATTTACCTCATGGTTCTTAGGCTTTGGCTGCCATAGTAAACCATTTGTGGGCACGAGTGGCTTTGCAGCTCAAGCTTTCTGACTCGGGGTAGGGGGAAACCAAACAAATGTTTATAATATCAAATGAGGAGGGGTCTATTCCCCTCTTTGTTCAAAGTGGTAGAAAGCCCTCTGTTTTGCTAATTTCAAGACCTGTGAAAACTGGTATAAAGCAGCCTTGCGGACATCCTTTGTTCCTTGTTCTAGTACAGGAGTGTCAAATTGGTGGCCCACAGGCTGGATGCATCATGTGCACACTGCAGGCCCATCCCAGCTCTGTGAAGGGGAAAACATTGCTGAAACCTCACATGATGGCAACGTGACGTGGCAAGTTTGACACCCATGTCCTAGTATCTTGATGGTAATGAGGATGCTTACAGATTAATTTTTGACTAAAAGATAAAATGGTATCAGTGAGGAAGGGATGAGAGACAGCTGCTTCTCTCAACTATAAATATCCTATGAATAAACTACCTGTCACTTAGGACCCTTAAACATAAAAGAAGCAGAGGGAGGGGACTGGATCATTTTTATGGCCTCCTCAAATGTTTATATTTCATACTTACCAGCCCGTGTTCCTCAAAGAGGGGCTCTGAGCGGTGTACAATATAATCAATAAATTAAACTTTAAAATCAGATTAAGTTTTAAAATTTTCAAATGATAAAACATTACAAAAATCTCTGAAGATGAAGCATTCCAAGATGGTGGATTATCAGTTTTTAATACAGGCGGCAGAGGTGTGTGTGTGTCTCATGGGGCCAGATAGTTGCATGGTTGTGTGGGCCCCTGTGTCCCCCACAGAAGACCAAATAGTCAAGTTTTGCAGAAGGCCAAGGAGACTGGGGGCTCTCCTCACTTCTGAGGGCAAGATATTCATTCCACAATACAGGGGAGTGGCAGAAAGACCCCGCCAGTCAAAATTCTTTGACTGACATGGTCTGCAGATGTCTTTCCTGCCTGAACGAGTGGGATGGGCTCAGGCAATGAGGTGAAGCCAGCTCTATAAGTTGTCTGGCCCTATGCCATGTAGGGCTTTACAACCAACACTGTGAATTGGACCTGAAGGAAACTGGCATCCAGTGCAGTTCATGGAGCAGAGGTGTTATGTGCGCCCTTCTTTGGCCACTCAGTATGGCTTGGGCAGCTGCATTCTGTACCAATTGAAGCAATTGATGTTACTTTGAATCATTCAACTTTTACTTTATACCTCCGTGATGGCGAACCTATGGCACGTATGCCAGAAGTGGCACACAGAGCCACCTCTGCTGGCATGCAAGCCATCGCCTGAAACAGGTCCACTGTGCATGCGCGCATGCCTCCCGCCAGCCAGCTGATTGTCAGGTATCTACCACACAGGCGCGGGGGGGCAGAGCACACATGCGCATAGGCGCATGGTGCATGCGCATTGGGCGGGGGGGGTCGTGCACGCATTGCATTATGGATGCAGGCCCGCATGTACATGCACATGCTCTTTCAGCACGCGACTACGAAAAGGTTAGCCATCACTTTTATACCTCATTCTCTGCCAGTTGTTGTGCTTTAAGAAATAACTTTATCAAGCAAGTTTATATTATTGTATGAAACTGATAGTTATGACAACTTTAAAACGAAGATCTTCTGGCATTTCCATTGACTATTTCATTTCATACACTGTCCAGAATATTATCCTGGGATACAATACAGAGATAAAATATACCATCTCTGTATAATATACTGTAAATCCACACAGAAACACAGATTTGCACATGTACACAAAATCAGTGGAGAAAGGTGGAAGTAGTGAATGCAGACAGAACATATATAGGTAGTCCTTGACTTAAAGCCACTCATTTTAGCAAAAGTTAAAATGGCAGTATGGCACTGGAAAAAGTGACTTACAACTGGTCTTGCACTTATGAACATCAGCATCTCCATGGTCACATGATCAAAATTCAAGCACTTGGCAACTGGCATGTATTTATGATGGTTGCAGTTGGGTTCATGTGATTCTGGGGTCAAATCTTCACTATTTGTGACTTTCCCAGCATGTTTCTGATAAGCAAAGTCAATGGGGGAAGCTGGATTTGTTTAATAACTGGTAAAAAAAGTCATCTGTAATGATAATTACTTTATTGAGAACACCACAGACAATAATTGCTACAGATTCTTGCATTAGGGAGCCAACTAATATTGTATTGTGCTAAGAAACTGACTTTATTCTCTTGAACTTTTTAATGAATATTGAAAGTTATAATTCCCACATCTGATGGAATGCTTTAAAGGATCAAACAAATAATCTAATTGTTTGCTGTGATGATACTTTGCAAAGATATATAATTGTAATTTCTATGACTATGGTATTAAATTTGGCACACATATTATTTTTATTCTTTGAAATTTAAACTACATTTCGTAAGGGTCATATTTCTTGACTTGAAAAGGCAAACTGCAATGAAATTTTCCAGCTTAACAATCAAAAACTATAGAATTCAAAGTAATGTAGAATATTATTATAAAGATTTACCTCTACAAGAATGATGAGAAATACTTGTAAGGAGTTTACAAGAGAAAACCCAGTTAAATTCCTTTAGCATTTGAAACTCAACTATTGTCATGCCCCTGGTGGAGACTGACTCTGAGAAGTGGAGGAACAGCCAACAGGGAGTGGGAGTGTGGCTCCAGAGGTGGTAGAGGAGGCTGGGGAAGGGCAGAGGCCGGCTGAGCAGTAAGAGGAGGATCCAGGCCCATCCCCTATCCATCCTAGGTCACGCAGGGAGGAGAGGATCAAGGAAAAGCGAGGTCTACTCAAGAGGAGATTACCATGATCCTCCTCGTGGCTTGCAGCTGGGAGCTATGTATATAGGTTTGTAACTACGCAGTTAGAATTGCTGGAGTCTACGGGCAACTATATAAGCGAGAGAACATTGATGAGGAAAAAGTCAAACAGTATCTACAGAATGCTAATTTACCTAAGATACCTAAAGAGACTGAAAAAATGTTAGAAAGCAATATAACAATGATGGAATTAATTGAAGCACTTAAGAAACAAAATAATGGGAAAGCACCAGGTCCAGATGGGCTTCCGCAGAATTCTATAAAAACACTACAAGAATCATTGAGCATTCCATTGCTAGAATTCATGAATGAAGCTATGTCAAAGAAGATGATACCTAAAACATGGTCAGAGGCTTATATTACACTTATTCCAAAAGAAGAGGCTGATCCACTGCAAATTAAGAACTATAGACCTATTTCTTTACTAAACGCAGACTATAAAATCTTTGCTTCAATCTTAGCAGAAAGACTTAAAAATATTTAAATAACTTTATTCATCCAGATCAAAATGGATTTCTGCCAAAGAGACAAATTTAAGACAATATGAGAGTACTCCTGGATACTTTGGAATATTATGAGGCACATCCTGAAAAGCAAATGGCTTTGATATTCCTAGATGCCCAAAAGGCATTTGATAATGTGAACTGGAGATTTATGTTACTACTATTGGAACAGATGGGTTTTGCCAGAAAATTTATTCAAGCAATAGAAGCCATATATCATAAGCAAATGGCAAAGGTAATGATAGAGGGAGAATTCACAGATTTTATTAATATAAGAAAAGGTACAAGACAAGGATGCCCCTATCACCTTTGCTATTTGTATTGACTTTGGAAGTGTTGAATAGAAATATTAGATATGATAAAAGCATAAAAGGAATGAAAATTAAAAAGGAAGAATTTAAACTGCAAGCCTTTGTGGATGACTTAGCCTTTATTTTGGAAGACCCTTTAGAAACAGCTCCAAAACTACTGGAAAAGATAGAGGCATATGGTGAGGTGGCTGGTCTGAAAATAAATAAAGATAAAACAAAGATTTTGACAAAGAATATGTTACTAAGACAAAGAGAAGAACTGGCAGACCTATTGAAAATTCAAGTCACGAACAAGGTCAAGTATCTGGGGATATATTTGACATCAAGATGTAGTACATTAAAAGAGAATAATTATATTAAACTTAAACAACAGATAGCCTTAGATTTGAAGAAATGGAAAAATCTACAATTGTCATTAATAGGAGAATCTCAACAATCAAGATGAATATCTTACCCAGAATCTTATATTTGTTTCAAACAATACCAATTAGGCTCGGAAAAGACTATTTTGAAGACTTAAATAAAATTGTGTTGAAGTATATATGGCAAGGTAAGAAAGCGAGAATAAAGCTAAAACTTTTACAAGATGCTAGAATTAGAGGAGGTTTTGGTTTGCCTAATTGGGAGTTGTACTATCAAGCTGCAAATTTGATGTGGGCCAAGGAATGGATAACATTAAGAAAGACCAGATTGTTGACATTAGAAGGTCATGATTTGCTGTTGGGTTGGCATGCCTTTTTTTAAAAAAAAACAAATTTTATTAATTTTTAAAGACAAACAAATCATCATTAACCATTACATACTTAAACCTTTTTCCATTATAAATTTTACAAGTCAAATAAAACCTTATTTTATACAATATAATTCTATTTTAACTCTTATTCAATTTCACTATTATTATTTCATCTATTTCTTTCTGACTTGGTTACCATTATTCTCATTCTATATTTCTGCAAGGTTTTATTAATTCTCCCAGAAACATAAACACACAACACACAAACATATAAAAAATCTTTTAGGAAAGTAACTTGGCCCCAGGTATCTCTCTCTACATGGACTTCAATTATATTCATGCTCATCTTACATGTCCTTACCTATTTTATTTACCATTCTATGTCTTCTATATTAGCTTCTCCACACATTTCACTCTTCTTAATTCTATCTTAATTAATCCATCTTAATTTGAGTCATTATATTTGTATCTTTTGTCCATTCTTTATTATCCCTTTGTCTCATTCCTTATAATAATTAAAAAAAGGATTTCTCCTGAAATCACTAATCAGAGTATGATGCCTTTCTATCTTCCCCTAAATTAATTAGATTAACATTTAAAATAACACCTAATACCCAATCTGATTCTGCTTGGTACATTCTATCTACTATTTCTTTTTAAAATAAAAGAAAAGTAATAAATCCAAAATGATTAAATACATAGTTAAATAATAGATCTAAATATTGAATCTTATAACATTCCCATTGCCTTTTCCAAAGACAAATGCTACAATAATAATTTTATAATAACATCAATACCATAGTCATATTAAACTCTTTAATTAAAACTCAATATTCTAAACATTCCCTTTAATATTTTATTAAATTTTAAAATCAATCATTACTAAACATTTCAACATTTTAATCTCTTATTAACTCTTAAACCATTCTAATTTTCTATTTCTAATACAAATGCTACAATACCATCTTATGTACCTTGCAAAATCTTTTTTAAAGAAATTATACTTTACCCTTTGTCCCTAAAAAGATTCCTCTTTTCCCATCTGATTTCAAAACTTTGTGGTTTTTCTCCACCTTTTCCCTTCCTTTCTTCCCCACCAGACCTTTCTACTCCCCTTCTTCTAGCCTCTGCCTTACTGGCTTCCCTTCTCTGTTGTGTTCCTTTTCCTTTTGTTTACTATCATTATATTGATTTTGCACCTTATTTTTTTCCCTTTCTTGAGTGTTTTTTTGAATCTTAAGTCCTTCATTTTCCTTCCTTTCTTTCTTCCTTCTTCCTTAGTTAAATTTTGAAATTCATTAAAGATGGCTTCTTCTTCTCCTTCTTCTTCTTCTGCTGCCTCCATCTGTTGTAATGTTTGTTGATAGTTAGCAAGCGCCATTTCTAAAAAAAGGAAGGCTTCTTTCACACCATCTTTGCCATTTTTTTGTTTGCTCATATTCTTTTCTCAGTTCCTCAGCAGAAAAGCCATTATAAATCTTTTCTTTTCTTTTTTCCCCCCTCTTTCTTCTTGCAACAACCAAGATATTTCAAAAAAATAGAACAATCCCAAAGTCATCAATCAATCCAAGCCAAGACAAAGTTCTCACTTTCTCTTCCTGGGGTAGTATCAATCAAAAAAAAAAAAAAAAGAAAGTCCAAATCTGTATCTTAAAGCCTTATTGCAATATATTTCAGTCTTCAAATCCTTAAGGCATCTCCTCCAACAAAATCTTAACATATAAATATATTTTTAGTCCTCTCCCTTCCCACTTATCACATAAAGCCAGTTTTTACCTGAAAAAGACAGGTTTCTTAGTATCCACTTGTTGATTCCGTAGGGAAGGAGAGTAAACTTTCCTTTCAGCACCTCAAAATTGCCGCTTATTTTCTCTTCTGGAAGGTATCATTCAAAAGCCATAATTTCCAGGAATTATGTTAAATATGTCTTAGAGTCCTGGGAACCAAGAAAAACTTTCACTTTTCAAAGGCTTTCTCCTCTTCCTCCTGCGCATTCTTACCCAGCTGCCGGCTTCTTTGTGGCGGCCATTACAGACCGCCGCTGCACCGTCTTGGGAAAAGGGGTTCTGCCGGCCGGGAAGGGGGTCTGCAACACCCCCAAACCCCTCTCCGATCCCCTATCTTCAGCCACCCCTGCAGGGCAGCCTTAGCTCCAAACCTGTCCAGATCGGAGCACCAAAAGCGGCTAGCGCAGCAGGGATCGCGCAGTATCGCGAATCCCTGCCGCTGCTTGCGACAAACCGGAAGTCGGTTGGCATGCCTTTTTATGGTATAAGGGAACTAAAACACAGGGTTATTTTAGAAGACATTATATACGGGAGTCTTTGTGGCTAAATTGGGAGAAGATCAAAAGACAATGTTATTTGAAAATTCCAGTTTGGTTATCGACTATTGAAGCATTTTCCTATCCTATAATTTATAAGAAGGAACAAACAGTTAGATATGGGGAAATATTGGATGAAAAGGGTGAACTTAAATCGATGCAAAATCTAGGGGAATAAGGTATAAAGATGAATTGGTTTTCATATGCAAATACATTCAAGGTATGATGAAGATTCTAAAACAGAGGATTTTATGATAAACTGACTGATCTAGATAAGATTTTGACAGGTACTGATGAAAAGGTGATTAAAAAATTATACGGTTATTTACTGGGAATTAAACTAGAGGAAGAACAAGTTAAAGAAACCATGATTGCTTGGGGGAAGAATTTTGGATATGGGATTGATTTAGAGAAATGGCAAAAATTGTCGTCTCAAAATTATAAAATGACAATGTCAATAGCTTAAAAAGAAAATTTGTATAAGATGTTTTACAGGTGGCACTTTTCCCGACAAGAATAGCAAGAATGTTCAAGAATAAATCTGAAAAATGTTGGAAATGTCATCAGATACCTGGCTCATATTACCATATGTGGTGGACTTGTGAGGACGCTAGAAAATACTGGACTAAAATTCGCATGTGGTTGGAAAAAATGACAAAGAAACACATAGATTTGAAACCAGAGATCTTTTTATTGGGAATCTTACCTGATACATACAGTAAAGACTTGAAATATCTGATTGTAAATGTATTAACAGTGGCTAGGATTGTATTTGCTAAAAATTGGAAAAATGAGAAAATACCATTGCAGGAAGAAATTATTAAGAAAATATTGGAATGTGCTGAAATGAGTAGATTGACATTTGAAATTAGAGAACAAGAGGATAAGCAATTCTATAAAATGTGGGACCTTTTCTATCAATGGTTGGATGATAAAATATAATAATAGAATATTTAGAATTTTAGATAATAATGAATATATAAAAAGATATTTTTTCTTTTCTTTGTTATTTGATATCATATCTATAAAATGTTTTTTTAGGATAGATTTGGTATGACTATATGATTTGTTATAAAATAAACTAAGTAAATTATAGTTATCTCGTAAAGTATGAATGAATAAAATTATAGTCAAATGATTGTTTAATAGTGATACTAGGATATGCAATTTTTGATTGATAATATGTGTTATTATGTAACGTAACTGTAATTGAGACTACGAAATGAATGCACAAAAACGGGTAAACCAACCGACACACTGTTTGTATATATTTAAGAAAGAAAGCTGATGTTTTTATGTTTTGTTTGTTTTGTTTGTTTTTAAAAACTAATAAAATTGTATATATAAAAAAAAGAATTGCTGGAGTCAAAGTTAAGTGTTTACTTTGAAAGAGGTTTGTCTTTGCTGGAGTTCTTCCCATGGACTCTCCTTGGTTATTTTCCTGGAGTTTACGATTATCTTGGCTTGCTTCGGACCTCTTGTCAATGCAGTTTGTTTTGGTTTTCTTTTTGCCTCATCATTTACTTTTGTGACTTTAAACTGTGCCTAATAAAACAATGAAGTTAAGTTGAAAGCCTTATCAGACTTTAATGTATGTTTTGGGTTTGGGGTTATTTTGAGAGACGACGGTTCATCACATTTTGACTCCAGCCACCCCTTCAACTTATTTTTGCTTTTTGTGGGGTGACCATGGATCAGCTCAGAGCAGAGATTGCCCAGTTAACCCAGCAAGTGGCTCTTTTGACTGCACAGGTGGCACAAATGCAAGTTGCCCGGCCACGCCGAAAATGCCCAGTGGCAGTGCCAGATAAATTTGATGGTTCGCTGGCCCAATTTCTAGCATTTTTTGGGCAGTGCCAGCTTTACATGAGCCTTCAGCCTCCCTGCACTTTCCCACTGACCGGAATAAGGTGGGGTTTTTGATTAGTTTGTTGTCAGGCTCTGCAGCACCCTGGGTGATGCCTCTGCTGACCCAGTCCAACCAGGTGTTGGACAATTATGCTGAGTTTTGCCATCAGTTTCAGGCCATGTTTGAGGACCCTGTTCGAAGCCAAACAGCAAACAGACATTTGAGAGAGTTGAAGCAGGGGCATGGTTCACTCATGGCTTATATAGCTAGTTTTCGGGTGGTTGCTCAGGATGTACAATGGAATGAGGCAGTACTATTAGACCAGTTCCAGGAGGGTTTGTGGTCGGAGCTCCTGGATGAGTTGGCGCGCACTGAATGCCTTCGCACCCTTCAGGAGCTCATGCATCTGTGTCTTCGTATCAATGCTAGACTTCAGCAGCGACAGGAACGACGACGGACAGAGACTGTATCTGTTTCCAGCAAGACAGCACCCTTGGTGGAAGTGAAGGAACCCATGCAGTTGGGGGATGGCTGCCCATGCCTGACTCAAGTAGAAAAGGAAAGACATCGTCGTGATGGTTTATGCCTCTATTGTGGCAATCGAGGCCATTTTGCAGCCAAGTGTCCTGTTAAGACATCCACAGCAGCGACACCTGTGGTGGCGGGAAATGAGCATCGCTCGGCCTACGGGGGTCTGTAGGTCGGGGTGTAAAGTCCTTAGGCCCACCGTCTTCACCAACCTTGCCATCCTTGTCACCTTTGACATCTCTACCACAATTGTTATTGGTGAAGCATCTTGTGCTGAAAGCAAGTGTGTTCATGCCTGGTGTGGGAGCGGTGGAGATCCAAGCCTTGGTTGACTCAGGGGCCACAGCCAATTTCATGGATGCTCATTTTGTAGAGCAGTGGTTCATTCCTCAGCAACAGGTGTCCCCGCCAGTAATGGCAGAGACAATTGATGGTTGGCCCCTTCATTTGGGACCTGAGGTTGTTGCAACCAAACCCCTTTGCATGCATATTGGGCAGCATGTGGAGAAAACCGTGTTCTACGTTACCACAGTGCCGCATTTTCCGGTGGTGCTGGGTTTGGAGTGGTTACAGGCCCATGATCCACAGATTGTCTGGTCGTCTGGAGCTGTGCAGTTTCTTGATAGGAAGTGTGCCAACCATTGCTTGTGCTCCTGTGCAGGGAGTGTGGCTACGCCCATGGACCTGGATCTACCTGTGGAGTTGGTGGACTTTGCTGATGTGTTTGGGGAGCGTATGACTGTCCAATCGACTTGTTGCCTGATGCAAAATTACCGGTGGGTCAGATATATTCCCTGTCAGAACTGGAGTTGGCCGCGTTGCAGGATTTTATTGACAAGAACCTCCGGAAAAGGTTTATCCAGCCTTCTACCTCCCCATTGGCTGCACTGGTGCTTTTTGTAAAAAAGAAATCGGGGGAGCTACGTTTGTGTTGTGATTACCACAAGTTGAATCACAGTGAGGAATCGGTACTCGCTTCCCCTCATCCCTGAACTGATTGAGTGGCTTTGTCAAGCTAAGATCTTTATGAAGTTGGACTTGCGTGGGGCCTACAATCTGGTTTGCATTTGTGCAGGGGACGAGTGGAAAACAGCTTTCCAGACGAGGTATGGGCATTTTGAGTATACCGTGATGCCTTTTGGATTAACCAGTGCCCCAGCTGTGTTCATGCATTTCATGCACGATGTTTTCTGTGATTTGTTGGATCAATTCATGGTCATTTATTTAGATGACATTTTAATTTACTCAGACTCCCTGCAGATACACTGGCAACATGTGCGGCTGGTGTTGCAACATTTGCATGATAACCACCTGTTTGCTAAGCGTGAGAAGTGTCAGTTTGCACAAACTACAACTGACTTCTTGTGACATCATATTTCACCTGCCGGGGTGGAAATGGACCTGGAAAAAGTACAATAGTTGCAGGCGTGGGAAACTCCACAGTGGGTTAAGGATGTGCAACGACTGTTGGGGTTTGCGAACTACTACCACACATTTATTCCTCACTTTGCTGCCTTGACTGCTCCCCTTTCTAAACTGCTCAAGAAGGGGGAGAAGTTCCATTGGGGTGCTGAGGAGCAAGCAGCTTTCGAGGCATTGAAAGTTGCCTTTGCTTCCGAACCTATCATCAAATACCCTGATCCAGGCCAGCCATTTGTGGTGGAAACAGATGCTTCCTATGTGGCTGTTGGTGCGGTGCTCCTCCAGGCCTATGCTCCTGCAGGCACCTTGTTCCCGTGCACTTATTATTCTCAGAAGTTGTCGGCTCCAGAGCGCAACTATACGATTTGGGACAAGGAGCTATTGGCAGTTAAGGTCGCTTTTGAGACATGGCGGCACCCACCTGGAGGGGGCTCATCACCAAATTGAGGTTTGGACGGATCATCGCAATTTGGAACACCTATGTACAGCTCGGACATTGAACCAGCGTTAGGTGAGATGGTCCTTATTCTTTGCTCGATTTGATTTCTGGGTGACCTAGGTTCTGAGTGGATGGAATCAACGCACCGATGCCCTATCTCAAAAGCCTGAGTATACCCAAAGGGAGGATAAAATCTTGCCCTGGAGAGTGATTCTGTTGGAGTGGTTTGCAGCCACCGAGGAACCTGTGGACCTCTGAGTGAGGATTCAGGAGACGCAGCGGCAGGACCCATTTGTGGCAGCTCGACGTCAAGAATTGGATGAGAATGTGAGACAAGAGACTCCTTGGGCATATATTGGGGACCTATTGCGGTTCTGTGATCGCATTTACGTGCCTGGAGGTCCTCTTCATGACCTTATCCTATGTCAATGTCATGATAGTCCAGCAGCAGGAAACTTTGGGGTGTTCAAAACACTGCATCTCATCTCTAGGACATTTTGGTGGCCGAGACTTAAACATGATGTGTCAGGATATGTGGTGTCCTGTGGGATCTGTCGCCAAGCCAAATATGCTCCTGGTGCACCCCCTGGTCTCTTGCAGCCTTTGCTCATACCAGAATGACTGGGGGGGTGCCACAACCATTTTGGTGGTGTTGGATATGTTGACTAAAATGGCCCACTTTATTGCATGTGCAGGTCTTCCATCAGCCAAGATAACAGCTCAATTGTTTATCTCCCATGTTTTCCGGTTGCATGGGTTACCAGACCGCATGGTATCAGATCGGGTGGTACAATTTACGGCACGCTTCTGGCAGACCCTACTCACGAAACTGCAGGTTCAGGCATATCTGTCGTCTGCTCATCACCCCGAAACTGATGGGGGGGGCAGAGAAAGTGAATGCTATTTTGGAGCAGTACCTCTGCTGTTTCAGCAATACTCAACAAGACAATTGGGTGGAAGTGCTGCCGGTGGCAGAATTCGCTTATAACAATGCTCAACATGCATCCACCCGTGTGTTCCCTTTCTTTGCTAACTATGGGTTTCATCCATGACTTTTCCCTTTAGCCCCACCTGATTCCCCAGTTCCGGCAGTGGATACGTTCTTGTAGGAGTTAAAAGCTGTGCACCACATGGTCTGCGATCAACTAGAGAGAGCCAAGGAAGACTATAAATGGTTTGCAGACTGACATCGTTGCGATGTTCCGCCTTTAGTGGTAGGTGATTGGGTTTGGCTCTCTACTCAATATTTAACAATGATACAATCATCGAAAAAGCTCGATCACCTTCTGGGTTTCTATCAATAGCTGGAGTCTGGTGTTGAAGTTTATAGAAAAAAAAAGGTGATAAGATTCTGGAGAAGAGAGTTATAAATTTTAACAAAAGCCTTGGATAACTAAACAAGGTGCAGTGTGCTCTTTTTACTTTTTTTAAGCTGGGCTATTTCTTACTTTAACAAACCCCCTCCTTACTAGCTTACTTTTTGTAATAGCTATTTGGAACTTTGGCCTTTTGGAACTTTTTTTTTGTCTTTCTTTTTGTTTTTGAAGTCTAATTTTTATGTTTGCATTTTATTTTAAAGGAAAAGCTTTAGTATTAATGATTTCCTTCCTTTTTCTTTTTTCTTTTTTTTAAAGGGAGTAGTCTCTTTTCTTTTTTCTCTCTCCCTCCCTTGTATTTTTTTTCTTTTTCTATTTACCTTCCATATTGTTTTTTTTTTTGTGGCTTTTTTTTTTTTTTTTTTGTTATGCATCCTTTTATACCTGAGACTTTTTAATTGGATTAAGGTGTTGAAGAACCTGAAGAACATCTCTTTTCTCTTCTTTAGTTTTTTTATTTTTTATTTTTCTGCCTGTTCCAGTATTTAACATTTTTTTCTTTTTGTGTGCGTTTTCTCCCATTTTTGAGTTTTTACTGCTATCCAACCAATCGATTGGATTAAGATATAAAAGAACCTGAAGGAATTTTTATTATTATTGTTATTATTTGGCTTCTTTTTTTCCACTATTTTTACTTGAAATTACAATTAGTTATTTCACAAGTGGATTAAGGTTTAGAAGAACCTGAAGATTTTGAATTATCTGAAATGAGTAGGAAACTAACAGCCCCTGGTTCCTCAATGTCTACTTCTTCCTCTTCACCATCTGGAGGACAACGCTCAATACAGATGATGTTACAGCAAGAAAAAGAACAGGAAAAAGTGACGCTGCAGATGATTATGCAAGGAATTCAAAATATACAAATAAGAACAGAGAATATTGAAAAGAGAACAGAGAACATTGAACAAAGAACAGGAAAAACTGATAAAAAGGTGGAGAACATTCAACGAATGATGATGGAGTATGATGAGAGATTCCAAAAAATTGAAGAAGAAGATAAACAAAGAGATAAGAAGATTGGAGATATTGATAGCAGATTAACTGTGGTTGAACAAGACAAAAGTGGGATGTTGACATGGGAGATGGACAGATCAGAATTTTATCTCAGATTCCAAAACAGAGAGGAAGAAAAGGGACAAAACCTAGCTGAGATAATGATAGAAATCTTGGCTGAAGCTCTGGAAATAACTAAAGAGAAGATGATGGATGGAATAGACAAGGTTTATCGAGTCTTCACAAGATATGCAATGAGAAATAGCTTACCAAGAGAAGTTCACATCAGATTTACAAAGAAAGCCATTAAAGCGCAAATATTGCAAGTGGTAAAAGAGAAAACATTGAAATATAAAGACAAGGAGATTGTGGTCTTGAAACAAGTACCCAGAAGAGTGAGAGAGATGAGAAGAGAATACCGATTTCTGACTAAAATTTTACCTTAAAAAGAGGTGAATTATAGATGGCTGATTCCAGAAGGTTTAATGTTCACATGACAATAAAGGAGACATAGAATTGACTCAATTGAGAAAGCTGAATTATTTTATACAGAATATTTTGGAGGGAAAGAGGAAGAGGCAGAAAAAGAAATGTCACTAATTGAATTCCAAGAGGACTGCCAAATAGTGATTGAAAAGGAAGAAGGTGCAATAGGCGGAAAGATGGAAGTCAAAGAACAACGTGAAGCAAGATCTATGAGAGCTGCTAAACCTAACTACAAAATATAACCATGGAAGAGAAAAAACTGATTACAAGTAACATAAATGGACTTAACTCAGCTGTTAAAAGAAGGAAAACTTTCCATAAATTAGAGAAATTAAAATTTGATATAATCTGCCCACAAGAAGTACATATTAAAAAGCAACATGAACAATTGCTGATTCAGCCAAAATTAGGGAAAATATTTACCTCTTTGACACAATGCAAGAAAAGAGGAGTGGTTTTATACATTAAAGATATTATCCCAGTGAAATTGATTTATACCGATGATGATGGAAGATTACTAATGGTGGAAATAATGGACACTCCATAATGGAGTATAAAAACACTCCTGATTGCAATCTATGCCCCGAATGACAATCAAGAAGAATTTTATAGAAAATTACATATGAAAATAATTGAACTGGACTATGCTAATATAGTTATGATGGGAGACTTTAATGGAGTTATAGATAATAAATTGGACTATACAGTACAGAAAACAACAAAGCAAAACAGAAAGACTCTCCCTAAATCCTTTTTTAAAATGATAGATGAAATAAATTTAAAAGATACATGGAGAGAAAGAAATGCTAAGACTAAACAATACACCTTCTATTCAAACAGACATTTGTCATGGTCCAGAATAGATATGATATGGATGTCAACATAATTGTTAGCTAATGCTCAAGAAATAAATATTGAAACAAGTACTTGGGCAGATCACAATCCAATGACAATTAAATGGAAAGGACAAAGAAGAAGATCTAGATGGATTTTAAATAATACTATACTAAAAGAAAAAGACTTCACACAGAGGATGGAGAAAGAACTGCCTTTTTTCTTTAGAGAAAACAAAAAAGAAGATACATCAATGCAGAATGTATGGGATACAATGAAGGCATATGCCAGAGGCTTGATAATAGAAAAGAAGGAAAAGAAATACCATGAAAAGGCTAGCCTCTAAGGCATTAGAGAATGAGTATAAAGGACTTGAAAAAGAGCTACAGAAAATGCCACAGAAAAAGGACATTAAGTTAAAAATAGATATAATTAAACATAAAATGGGTCTAATAGAAAAAGAACTAGCACAGAAAATCAGAGGTGCGAAACAGAACTACTTTGAAGATGCAAATAAACCAGGGAGATGGTTAGCATACAAATTGAGAAAGGAGAAAGAATCAAGGAAAATATTGCAATTAATAGATGTCCAAGGCCAAGTTTGTTATGGTAGTAAAGAGAAGAAGGAAATTATACGAGATTATTATGGGAAACTATACACACAAGAGAATATTGATGAGGAAAGAGTTAAACAGTATTTACAGAATGCTAATCTACCCCAGATACCTACAGAGATTGAAACAATGTTAGAAAGCAATATAATGATGATGGAGTTAACTGAAGCACTTAGGAAGCAAAACAATGGAAAGGCACCATTGTTGGACTTCCGGCAGAATTTTATAAAACACTACAAGAATCGTTGAACCTTCCACTGCTAGAAGTTATGAATGAAGATACCTAAATCATGGTCAGAAGCTTATATTATACTTGTCCCAAAAGAGGAGGCTGATCCATTACAAATCAAGAACTATAGACCTATTTCCTTACTAAACACAGATTATAAAATTTTTGCTTCAATATTGGCAGAAAGACTTAAAAAATACTTAAACAATTTTATCTACCCTGATCAAAATGGATTTCTGCCAAAGAGACAAATTAAAGACAATATGAGAGTAATCTTGGACACTTGGAACACCCTGAAAAGCAAATGGCTTTGATATTTTTAGATGCACAGAAGGCATTTGATAATGATAATTGGTGATTCATGTTATTACAGCTGGAACAGATGGGCTTTGGTAAAAAAATTATTCAAGCAATAGAAGCTATATATCATGACCAAACAGCAAAGGTAATGATAGAGGGAGAACTGATAGACTCTATTGATATAAGAAAAGGAACAAGACAAGGGTGCCCACTATCACCTTTGTTGTTTGTGTTAACCTTGGAAGTGTTAAACAGAAATACTAGAGAAGAAAAGGATATAAAAGGGATGAAAATTAGAAAGGAAGAATTCAAGTTGCAAGCATTTGCAGATGATCTGGTTTTCATTTTAGAAGACCCACTAGAAACAGCATCAAAATTGATAGAAAAGATAGAGGTATATGGGAAGGTGGCTGGTTTGAAAATAAATAAAGACAAAACAAAGATCTTGACAAAGAATATGCTATCAAGACAAAAGGAACAACTGGCGGATGTACTGAAAATTCAGGTCACGAATAAGATCAAGTACTTGGGGATACATTTGACAGCAAGATGTCATACACTAAAAGAGAATAATTATATCAAACTTAAGCAGCAGATAGCGCTAGATTTGGCAAAATGGGAAAATTTACAACTGTCATTAATAGGGAGAATATCAACAATCAAGATGAATATACTACCCAGAATTTTATATTTGTTCCAAACAATTCCAGTTAGGCTTGGAAAAGATTATTTTGAAGATTTAAATAAAATTGTGTTGAACTATATATGGCAAGGTAAGAAAGCGAGAATAAAATTAAAACTTTTGCAAGATGCCAGAATAAGAGGAGGATTTGGTTTGCCTAATTGGGAGTTGTATTACCAAGCTACAAATTTGATGTGGGTTAAGGAATGGATAACATTAAGAAATACTAGATTGTTGACATTAGAAGGTCATGATCTGTTGTCGGGGTGGCATGCTTTTCTACGGTACAAAGGAACTAAAACACAGGGGTATTTTAGAAGACATTACATATGGGAGTCTCTGTGGTTAAATTGGGAAAAGACTAAAAGGCAATGTTATTTGAAAATTCCAGTCTGGCTATCAACTATTGAAGCATTTTCTTATCCTATAATATATAAAAAGGAACAAACAGTTAGATATGGTGAAATATTGAATGAAAAGGGTGAACTTAAATCTATGCAAAAATTAGAGGAACAAGGTATAAAGATGAATTGGTTTTCATATGCGCAAATACATTCAAGGTATGACAAAGATTCTATAACAGAAGGTTTCTATGATAAACTGACTGATTTAGATAAGATTTTGACAAGTACTGATGAAAAAGTGATTAAAAAATTATATGGATATTTATTAGAAATTAAACTAGTAGAAGAACAAGTTAAAGAAATTATGATTGCTTGGGGGAAGAATTTTGGATATGGGATTGACCTAGAGAAATGGCAAAAATTGTGGTCTCAAAATTATAAGATGACAATGTCAACAGCATATAAAGAAAATTTGTATAAGATGTTTTACAGGTGGCACTTTTCCCCGACAAGAATAGCAAGAATGTTCAAGAATAAATCTGAAAAATGTTGGAAATGTCATCAGATACCTGGCTCATATTACCATATGTGGTGGACTTGTGCGAATGCCAAAAAATATTGGACTAAAATCCACACGTGGTTGGAAAAAAATGACAAAAAAGCACATAGACTTGAAACCAGAGATATTTTTATTGGGAGTTTTGCCAGAAATATATAGTAAAGAATTGAAATATCTGATTGTAAATGTATTAACAGCGGCTAGGATTGTATTTGCCAAAAACTGGAAAAATGAGAAAATACCATTTACAGGAGGAAATCATTAAGAAAATATTGGAATGTGCTGAAATGAGTAGATTGACATTTGAAATCAGAGAACAAGATGATAAACAATTTTATAAAATTTCAGATCTATTCTATCAATGGTTAGACAATAAAACATGGTAATGAAATATGTAGATTCTTAGAAAATAATACAAATATAAAGATGTATTTTTTTCTTATTATATCTATAAAATGATTATAGGATAGATTTGAGATGATAATATGAACTGTCATAAAACAAATTAAGTAAAATATGGATTATTTCGTAAAACATGAATGAATAAAAGTATAGTCAAATAATGATATTAATGTACTTAATATTTGATTGAAAATATGATAATATATACAATGTAATTGTAATTGAAGACTATGAAATGGAAGCACAAAAACAATTTGTAAACCAACCAACACACTGTATGTATATATATGGAAGATGGCTTGATGTTTTTATGTTTTGTCTGTCTATGTTTGTCTTAAAAACCAATAAAAATTTATAAAAAGAAAAAGAAAAAGCTCGATCACCATTACTTGGGACCTTTTCTGGTAAAGGCGGTGATCAATCCTGTGGCTTATCGTTTCTCCCTGCCATGGACCATGAGTATCCATCCTGTTTTTCATCGTTCCCTGTTAGTCCCTGCCTTGGCCAACAGTCCGCATAGACTGGCTCCATCACAGCTGGCCCCAGTAGCCCCTCTGGGAGAGGAGGAGTACAAAGTGGATAGCATCCAAGATTCATGCCAGTTGTGAGGTCGATTTCAGTATTTGGTGGCATGGACAGGTTATGGACCAGAGGACTTCACCTGGGTCGATGCCACTGATGTTCATGCTCCTTGTTTGGTCCAGGACTTTCACGCTCTATTTCCTCAACGTCCTCGGCCGCCTGGTCCTGGGGGAGGGGGCCCTGCCCCTGGTGTCATGCCCCTGGTGGAGACTGACTCTGAGGAAAAGGAAAAACAGCCAACAGGGAGTGGGAGTGTGGCTCCAGAGGTGGTGGAGGAGGCTGGGGAAGGGCAGAGGCTGGCTGAGCAGTAAGAGGAGGATCCAGGCCCATCCCCTATCCATCCTAGGTCACACAGGGAGGAGAGGATCAAGGAAAAGCGAGGTCTACTCAAGAGGAGATTACCATGATCCTCCTCGTGGCTTGCAGCTGGGAGCTATGTATATAAGTTTGTAACTATGCAGTTAGAATTGCTGGAGTCAAAGTTAAGTGTTTACTTGCTGGCGTTCTTCCCATGGACTCTCCTTGGTTATTTTCCTGGAGTTTATGATTAGTTATCTTGGCTTGCTTCGGAACTCTCGTCAATGCGGTTTGTTTTGGTTTTCTTTTTGCCTCATTATTTACTTTTGTGATTTTAAACTGTGCCTAATAAAACAGTGAAGTTAAATTGAAGGCATTACCGGACTTTAATGTATGTTTTGGGTTTTGGGTTACTTTGAGAGACTACGGGTCATCACTATCAAAGAATATCTAACTTATTTAAGTAATAAATATAAAACCCATATATTTCACACACATCATAAAGATTTCTATTTGTAATTTAAGAAAATAATCAAGGAACAGTCATGAATATAATATAATCTTTTTCTGGATCCAGGATCTAGGTATCTGCCAGGTACAAAAATGGCAGCAGGGATTTTGCTGGCAGTATTGGAGAGGGAGTGTATTTGAATGTATTCTTCCTTGGGAGAAGAATGGGTAGCTGGATCAAACCCTGGGTTTACATCTAGCATTTCACAAGCATCCTCCAGAAATGTTACCATGACAGCTCACAGAATCCTCAGCCAAGATGGGCCAAGAGACAATCTTTCCCTTTCACTGGCCATCAAATAACTGAAAATATTGTTAAAAAGCCCAGAATAAAAAGCAAGAACAAACGAAAGAAGAAAAAGACGACTGTATTTGTTTCTCTAAAGAATTGATCATAGTTACTCCTGGCAACTTTCTGGCATTTTTTATTTATTCATTTACCCATTGGGATTTATTTACCACCATGATCTGAAGATTCTGAGCACAAATCAAAAACAGAAACCAACTAGTGCATACCACTGCTGCCTCTGCTCCTGTACTAATGTTTCTTAGAGATAAAACATTGATAAAATATGTAGGACAGAGCATTTATTTGTTGAGATTTGAAGTTGCCATTTGTTTGACCATTCTGATACATAATCGAGGTCTTTTTGAAGTGTAGCAGTATTGTCTGTGGTGTTGAATAGCTTTACTTAGATGGTAATATCACAGAGATGATTTGATCTGTAAGCATTTGATAATTTTAGGGCATGAATGGCACAGTCTGTTAAGGGGGGAAATTGTAACTGAATGGCAAAGAGCTCCCTGCCAAAGCACCTAATTCAAGACTAAACAGATGAAGAGTTTGAGATTACAGGCAGCATCAGTGAACATGGCATTTCCACATCCGATTCATCAGCCATACGGAAGTTGCCATCAGACTAATCTTTCACTCAGTTGTGAGGCTGGCTGGGAAAAAGGGGGTAAGATCACACCCTGTACTTCAGATCTTAAAACGAATACCATCTATCTTGTTATATATACACATGTATATTTAAGTGGGAAGGCTGGTTCTCTGCCTTTAATCATATCTAAATTGCTGTTGTTGCCACCAGATTGCATATGTTCCCAAACTGGTGTTGCTGCCCGGCTATTAATTCTGGTTAAGCAAAGTTAATAAATGGCTAAATAAAGAATGTTGATTGGTCCACTCTAAGTACTGGGTTGTTCCTTCTATTTCCTAAAATAAATCATCTTATTTCCTCTATTACTTAGCTAGCATTTAAGCACTTTGAAGGATTAAAGCACATTAGAACTTATACAAGGGGTGTATTCCGATAGGAAATGTTTGTAGTGGTCATATAAATTACCCACAGTTATCCAGAATAATTAAGAACAGCTTGTGAGGTTAAGCAGCATCTCACAATGCACAGTTTCCACAGTTAGCTCAAGTACTGGAATTACTTGCCAACTGAACCTTCATACTATATAATGTTTACTGAATAAATGGATCAGATTCTATTTCATTTGTCAATAGCGGCAGCATTAATTTCATGGCAAGAAAAAAAGTCAGTCATATCTCTATTTATATCTAATGTTATTTGGTTGCATTTCTGCAGTTAACTGGGAAAAAAATATCACTCCTTGCATCACCATACAATCAAATTTATCCACATATTGTACAAGGAGGAAATTCAGGCTCTGAACTATAAAACAGCAACAACAACATAGGATTGGAAGGACCTTGAATCCATCCCATTACCCAAGGCAGGGATCTTCAGACCATCCCATACAAATAGATCTCCAAACTTTGCTTGAAAATCTCCATTAATGGATCATCCATAAATCCAGGACATTGTTCCACTACTTAATAGACATCATATTCAAAAATCCTCCTTATTTTTAGTTGGCTCTTTATAAAACTTCCACCCATTGGTTCATGTTATATCCTGGAGCACTACAGAGAATAAATCCACATTCTCCTCCCTGTGACAGATCTTGTGAGTACTGTATTACAAGGTGACTCTCATGTCTGTCCTAATTATTATCTTCTTTATGTTAAATATGCCCAGTTTTTTAAAATCATTCTTCATAGAATGTAGCCTTTGGACCCCTGAGAGTATCTACTGTTCTGATCAGGACTTTTCTCAGTTTCTCAGTATTATTTTTGAATTGTGATGTCCAAAGCTGGACACGGTGTACCAAATGCAATTTGACTAGTGTCGCAAAGAGTAGAACTCTCACTTCCTATGACCTAAAGCCTATACCTCAAATTAGGCTTACATTCAGCTCTTTTGGTAGTTGCAGCATACAGCAGGGCCATGTTTAACCTGTGATCTATCAGGACATTTGGATACTTCTAAAAAGTACTACTGTCAAGTCACAAACTATTTTGTACTTGGGATCTTTTTCCACCCTGTACTTATGTGTGGAGCTAACATTTCTTGCTATTCAATTGCATTTTGCTGGGTAGGCCACCTTGTTTAAATTCAGTTCATTTGAATCTTAACCCTACCTTGGAATGAACAATCCCCTTCAGTTTTGTGTCATCTGCAAATTTGATGAGCATCCCTTCTATCTACTTGCTGAAGGCATTATAAAAATATTGAAGAACACCAGGCCCAAGAGAGATTCTGAGGTACCTCATTGCATTCTCCCCTTAGCTTATTGCAATCCATTTTCTTGAAATCAAGAATGATAATCTGACTACCTAGAGTTCTTTTTGCTTGAAATAGGATGAATTCTAGGATTACATGGACATTCTCTGTCAAGATTCCTACAACTTTCACTTTCTCAACCATATTTTCCGTTAAAGGACCAGCAGTACCAAATTCTTCATAGCCATTAGCCTAGCCTAGTATCTAAATGAAAATGGTGACATAAACACATCCAAAATATTTGTTGTGATGGTGATGACTGATAATCCCACCAAATATGAATAATGCCATGCATACTGCGCTAACTAACACAATAGCATTCCAGATATCAGAAAACCGCTCCAACTGTTTAGGAATGAATAAATGAATTCCCAACAGATGTTTTATTATTCATATTTGCACAAACTGTTTTGTTAATCTAAAGTTGCATTAGGGATCTCATTCTAACTTGGAAAGGATTAAAATAAACAGATCCATCAAAAGACTCTGAAGTCCAGCACCATACCATCTTGATACACTTGGCTAAATATGCATAAGCAACTGGATACCAAGTAAATTTTATTAAAGCAAAAGGATGTAAAGATGGCCTTTTAAGCAAAAACTTTATCATTGCTTCTTTTTTTTTTTTGGTAAGACATGCAGTCTACCATAGAGAACTCTTGATCATATATACAGTATAATAACGGGCAGTACTGAATTCTTCATAGCCATTAGCCTAGCCTAAATGAAAATGGTGACATAAACACATCCAAAATATTTGTTGTGATGGTGATGACTGATAATCCCACCATTATTTCCTGAGCCAGTTTGGGACCATTTTGATATTTTTTTTTCAGGATTTAAAGGGCAAGAATGAGAACAGGAAGACTCAACTGCACTCCTGCTCATTTTTAAACCCCTTAAATGAGATATCAAAAGAGGAAGATGCTTCTGTTTTCAACACACCCTTTTGCAGTCATTATCCAGAGTTCCAGCCAGACCATCATGCAAGCCATTTCCTCTAAATAATTCTCACTTGGAAGTTGCATAGACTATTTCATATTTTTACCCTAGAGAAGCTCATAAGTCCTTCCAACAACCATCTCCCACCAAACACTAAAGAAAATGTGAGCCTCTGACCCTGCCAGTCTCCTAAGGAGGGTGATATGTCTCCATTATAAAGCATTGTTTCTGTGATTTAATGCTCAGTTTAATCTGTGCTTATCAGTGCCATCAGTGCCATGTTTATAGCAAGGTGTCATGACATGATGTTGAAATCATGACAAGCATGCATGTCTCCATAGGCCCGGAAAAGTAACACCTCTCTTTCAAATAGTGTATTTTGTGAAAGTTTTATTACCCTTGTCTACTATGAATCCAGGCTATAGTGCATAAGACGGTACTTAAACATATTGAGTGAGTAGTAAGCTCAGACACTGTGAAGAAAAACTGGAGGAAGAATGCTGTGTAAAATTTCTTGGTTTTTTTTTTTTTTTAATAAAGGCAAAACATGACTAAAGTTAAAATTATAAATAGCATGCCGTATACCTCAAAAAGAACTATTTCAAAGAGTCATGGGTGGAAACAATTACTGCAACAATAGACAGTTCTTATAGACAGCTCTCTTCAAACCCTAGTCGATCCTAATAGCTTGACTTACCTGTGAACAGTGGAGTTCACTTCCATGGGTCACTGCTAAAAAAGGAAGGCTACTAAAAAGATCTAACTTTTGGGGTTTCTCATGAAAGGAAGAGCAAATGACAAGGAGAGGAGATTGGTTACTTACATCTGAACAGTTTGAAGGCACTAGGTCGTGACCCAAATTGGACATTCATTAGTTGAGCTGATAGGTCGCCCTGACAAAAGACAAATTCAGAGCAGTAAAAATTGTATAGCAAGTCTGGAAGACAGTCTGAATAGCAGTCACTACAAAGGAGGCTACTAAGATTTTTTTTTGACTCCTGACATGCTTTGGTAGGTATATAGACTGTGCCACTTTAGTCTTCCCCTTACAAAAGAGAGGCCTTTGAACAAGCCGAAAATGCTTGCCTTTTTTCTCTGGCTCTCTGTGAGTTCAGAATCCGAGCCCTGGCACTCACGTCACTGATGCATGACCAAAGCAAGGGAAGCTACACTTTAGCAACACACTAGATTCTTTGCTTTCGTCTTTGTCGAGAAGCCGGCCAGTGTTCTTGGCCATCATGGTAAAAAAAAAAAAAATACAATAAAGGTGTTGTTGAAGCCTGAGGATGAAGCTGGCATTACGAAATTGCAATGGTGCAGAACTAATCTGCGTCCAGACTCTTCCTGTGGGATAACCCACCCCACCCCCATCCTCAAACCAAAGTAATCTAATCTGGGATGGGAAATTTCTCGCAAAGGTTACCCAGCATTTATGGATGGCCTGAATTTTTTCACAGTTATCTGAAGGTTTCCACTGGGCCATTTTTGGTCATTTGATGTGGCAATTAGCATGTGTGTGTATGTGTGTGTATGGGGAGAGGGGGCAGTTACTTTTGTGCCCTGGGAGACAAAACAAGACTGTTTCAATAATGACATGGATGCCTTGAACAGAAACAAAGTGAGACCTGCAAACATTAAATTGCTTGATGCTAGTTGTCCTTTACTACATTTTAAGCAAAGTTGTGCTTTTTCCCATGAGAAAATGAAAAGTGCAATGCCTAGTCATTGAAATCAATTAGTAAAATGCCCCTTGATTTTAACAGAGTAGATTGAACTTCCAAGACAATAAAATAATATAATTCATTTCAATTTTCTTTTATGTTGCATCCCTCTTTATAATGGAGAGATAAGTTGATCTCTGAACTAATTATCATTATAGAATATTAACAAGTAATGACTGTAAGTACCCATAATGATATGCAGCTGCTCTTGTTCTGACATCAAAAGAAAGTTAAAGAAGCTGTAGCTAGAATAATTGCAAAACCCAAATATAAGATATAATTCAGTGGTGTCGATCTTTGTTTATTTTTAAATGTGGTAATACATTACATAACAAATCAGAAACAATAACTTCTGAATAATTTCAAATATTTTAATGGTGGTTATTAACACAAGAAAATCTCAAGAAATGATATTAAGTAGCGCTCATATAGGGTGCATTTAATTTTTTAAATTCAATAATGGCCCATGGAAAGAAAGCTTTTTTGCTTTTAATTGTTGCCAATTCATTATGTGAAGAAGCAAAACACAAATTCTATCATCTAGGAAAGGACATTGTAGGTCTTAGAAGTGATAGAAAAATATTGCCAGGAGAGCCAGCAGGTTGGTGTTGCTGTTATAATCTGAGAACAAATTGCCATGTTTGAAATCCTATATTTCAAATCCTGTCTGAATCTTGATCTGCAGAAGCTAAGTTCTCTGTTTTTTATCCCCTCTCTTTTACATTTCTCTGCAGATTAGTTGTTTTGTTTCTAGCATATGAGTGTCTTTGATTGTTTTTATTTTTTCTGTACTGCTGCACCAAATTGGGATACTATTAGAAAATATTTTTCTTATATGCAGAACCAAAGTGGCCCAGACATTGTCTTTTTCCAATGGGAATTAGTAAATGTTTCTAGGAATGGAAGGAGGAAAGGGTCTTGAATAAAGTTGTGGCAAATTTACTGAAAAATACATACTATATATGCCTAGAAATGAGAGAGAGGGAAGGGGGAGAGGGGAGAGAACGAGAACCTCTTAAGCTATGATGGCAATCAAGACCAGGATTGCTATTACTAAGCAATATGGTGTAAAGCAGGGGTGTCCAACCTTGGCAACTTTAAGCCTGGAGGACTTCAACTCCCAGAATTCCCCAGACAGCTTTGCTGTCTGGGAATTCTGGGAGTTGAAGTCCTCCAGGCTTAAAGTTGCCAAGGTTGGACACCCCTGGTGTAAAGTAAGATGTCACAGGCTGCATTACTTAGCTACGAAATCCAGGTGGGCCTGCTTGCCATCATAACCAAGACATGTGAGTCATTAAACAAGAAGGAGAGACTTTATTTAGAATACCTATTTAATAAAAGTTGCTTTTTAAATGCTAAAAAAGAGGTCCATTTTTCCTGATTTGTGGTTGTGAACTATGAATGAATCAGAAAGGACACTTTCTTCACTTCACTTTAGCTAGGATGGACTTCTTTAAAAAATAGGTTGCAAATGTGGATAGGAAATCCTGCACTGCACTATAATGAAGCAGTGATATTGTGAGTTTGCTATTCCACTTTATGAAGTAATGACCACCTTGTGGGTTTTAAAGCTTCTAAAATGTTATCTTGCAGCACAACCAAGTACTGCAGAAGCTACATTACTTAGTTGTGCTATAAAATAACACTTTAGAAGCTTTGAAGCCCACAAGGGGATTATTACTTCATGAAGTGGAATGCAACCTTCCTTCCTTCTTGCTTAGCTACCTTTAAATGCATGCAATTCTAGTAATAAACTATTTTCTCTATAAACTGGGCTTTGATTTTTATTTCATTCAAAGACGGAAAAGGACACTCTCACCACCACTGATATCTTGGTGACTTTTGCAAAAACAGGGGTTTTCTTTCAGAGATTCTAAGTGCCATCTTGTTGAATAAACATTTTGTCATGCATATTAGAGTTTCTTTGGAAAGAAGTTTGGAATCAGCCAAGAGGTCGCAATTTAACAATCATAACAGTTGGCAGAAATGGTAAGACTCCATTCTCATCAATCAAATTGAGAATGAAGTGGCAAATTGCCTCCGCACTGGAAAGCTACAAAGGCAATTACTTCAGTGGTTGTCAGTAGAAATGTCACAGGATTTCCCCAGGGGCATTAGGAAATGTTTTCTGCTTTGTTTTGTTACTTTGAATACCGATTATTTTATCGATCATCAAAGAATTCCTCTAAGCTTCCTGTTCTTCCTTATAATCCCAAATGAAAAATTCATGAAAACAGTGCTTGTGATAAATGTTGCCCACACTTCAAATATCAAAACAAAATGCCATCAGATTGAATAGAGGTATTCTGAGCCCATTATTGACAAAGTTCATGGGATTTATCCAATTCTTTGAGGATACCTGGTTTTTATTGATCCTGCTTAATGGTATGAATTTAATTTGGAACAAAGTATGAAAAATCGATCATTCATGTCAGGAGTTGCAAATCTAGCATTGCCAATTGTAGAAGATAGAAGTTATTGGTATAAAGTTTTTAAGGGTTTTTTGCTCTATTTTAGGAATATGTTTCAACTCCTTTATTACACAGATGAATATTTTTGATCATAACAAGTCTTAAAATACATTTTAAAAATAGCTGGAGGGGGATAAATGGAACTAAAACACTCTGCAGAGTTTTTTTTTAAAATTGTTTGAAGATTTCATATTTCAGGAAAACACTCCACAACAAAGCTTTCATCATAATAGACAACTCCACATCAGTAGGAAGAAGGAAGGAAAATTGCCAAAATACAATTAAATACTCATGCTCCAAAAGACCATTTGAACGATTGCAGTATGCAAAGAGTTTATTCATATAACTCCTTACGCAAGAAGGGACATCTTCAGATGTAAAAGGGGCTGAAGGCAGAGATAAAAAGAAAGAAAAGGAAGAAAATACACAATATATCAATCAGGACCTCACGGATCCTGGAGTCCTTGTACATATCGTTATTCAGTAATCAGTTTCTTTCTCCCTCTTGTCTCAGTTGGACTTTGCTGTAAATTAGAGTGGAAAACTTATCCTCAGGACAGCTATTGGCAAAAGACATTGGGAGTGATAATCAGCAACATCTAAAGGACAACAGGTTCTTTAATATAAAAGAAGTACAGAGGAAACCATACATACTTCATAGCTCTTGAATGGACAGGGGATTAACATGAATTGCTGGATTATGCATTCTTTCTCCTCAGTACGTGTAGTCCTTGATTTACAATCATTCATTTAGTGAATGTTTGAAGTTACAAAGGCACTGAGAAAAAGTGACTTGTGACTGTTTTTCACACCTACACTGACCATTGCAGCAGAGTCATGTGATCAAAATTCAGATGCTTGGCCAGTGGTTCATATTTATGATGATTGCAGTGTCCTGTGGTCATGTGATCACTTTTTGCTACCTTCTGTCAAACAAAATCGATGGGAAAGCCAGATTCGCTTTAGAACTGTGTTACTAACTTAACAACTGATGGCAAGAAAGGCTATAAAATGAGGCAAAACTCACTTAACAACTGTCATGCTCAGAAACATAATTTTTGGGCTGAATTGTGGTCCATAAGTCAAGTACTACCTCTAACAGAGAGAGGACAAGATACAAGTATGGGTTTATTTCCTTGTAGCAATTAAAGATAGTCCTCCCTTAACAATGAATCATTTAGCAACCATTCAAAGTTATGATGGATCTCCCCAGAGCTACATACAATCCAGAGTTGCGGCAATCACACATACAAAGATACACACCACAGTTCATGTGGTTGCATTTTGGGTGCTTGGCAACAAGCTATTATAACAATTAGGATTGTAGACTTGGTTATGCACACACAGTTGTTTAGAGGAAATATTTCGCTACTCAGAACATGTGAAAAAGGATTAGCATGTGGTGGTATTCTACCGGTTTGGCCCAGTTCTGCCGAGTCCATAGCGGCAATGAGCAGCGGAGACTGAACTGGTTCTCTCCACTGCTCTGCTGTTGGGCCCACTCACCCACCTGGGCTCACATACTCATCTTTATCCTCTGCTTTTGAAGCGCAGCTGCTTTGCGCGGCACAGAGGAGTTCCACGCAGCAGCTGCTGAAGCAACTGGGAGAGTGCAGGCTTGCAAGAGGTGAGTTGGAATGCCTCTGCACCTGCACAAACGCCTCTTCCCCTGTGCAATGTGAGTGTTTGGTGTGCGCACACAAAGTCACAGCCAAGCGCACCCACCAAGCCACACCACTGAACTGGTGGTAAAACTTTTTGAATCCCACTACTGTCTATAATAAGTCAGCCTGGCAACCGAAGATGATCAGGGCATCCTTCAATATATAGATTCTAATACCATTCAAGTGGTTGTTTTAGAAATAAGTGCATTTGTATATATTTTAAATGTCAATCTTATTTTTACTATATAGATTACAAAGCACTGTAATCTATATAGGCTACGTCAATAAATAGACTGTGTAGTTTATACATGACACCACTCATTCCCTCACTTTTTTAGTTCAGACTATGTATTAATTGAAAGACATGGTTTGCAATTGTGTCTTTTCCCCTGTTTCTTTAATGCAAAAATTGGAGCTGTCACTGGAAAATAGTAGGATTTGGGCTATTTGCAATGGATCATCCTTTGGCAACAAAAAGCATGTGTGTGAGTATGCGAGTGGGAGAGACTGTAGTGGAAGTAAAATGACATGTTCTTAATGTTGGTTGATTTCCTGCAGTTACTGTTGGATTAAAAATGACTTGTTGATAGTTATGCCTATATGATTTGAACCTAGTAATTTTAATTTTCTTGGGTAGGGAACCAAGTAGGGAGCTCCAGAAACTCACAGTAGTTTAATACATCTGTATTAAAGTTTTAGCAAGCTTTCATCATCATCACCACCACCATCATCAAAAATCTGGACTGGGAGGCTCAACGGTTAAGACACTAGGCTTGTAGCTTGTCGTCTGGAAAGCTCAGGTTCGAGACCTGAGTGCCATGTGATGGGGTGAATTCTGACCTCATTCCAGCTCCTGCCAACCTAGCAGTTTGAAGTAGATAAATAGATTCCTGTATGGTGGGAAGGTAACAGCACTCCATGATGTCGTGCTGGCCATATGACCATGGAAATATCTTTGGACAGTGCTGGCTCAATGGCCTTGAAACAGAGATGAGTCCCACCCCTATAGATGGCAATGATTAGTGGAGTAAAATTTGCAGGGATTCCTTTACCTTTTTTTTTTTTTTTTTACAATGGACTAGAACAAAGTAATGTAAATATGAATAACTGGAATGTGTGAATTAATATTATATGTGGTAACAACAGACCTAACCTAAACCTTCTTTGATAACTTCATGTAAGAAAAACAACAGGTTTGAAATAGCTGTAGGACATATCACAGTTGACCTAACATACTGACTGTAGATTGTTAAGCATAGAGAAAAAACTGTCCCAACCTTTCCCAACCTGGTAGGTCCCACATTTACTGAATTATACTTGCAGTGACCCTTAGCTAGCATGTGCATTGGCACTGCCTGGACTCAACTAGGTCTGTGGTCTGACACAGATAGAGGGAAGCAAATGAGGAAATCTCATCTTACTGCATCTGAGGATGCTTAATTGTTATCAATGTCTTGGCAAAGAGAAAGGCATGAAGAATCTGCCATCTCATAACTGATGGCCCTTTCCCAAAGCATTGAAGGTGGGGGGGGAGGGCGAAATGGGGATCGTTTTTCTTTGGTGCACTGGCTTTGCTGGCATAGCACTGTTATTCTCCCATGCAGTTTGACTAAATCAAGCATCTTGTTAGACAAGACAGATGACAAGGCAGAGGATGGCTGGACAATGGTGAGGTTTTACCAATACAAAAAGGAAGAATCTGCTGATCAGTTAGGAAAAGAGAGGACATGGCTTCTCTTGTGAGCCATTTTCGGGAGGGGGGCGGGGGGAAGAGAGAGGACTTTTTCTTTGTTCTGTCTCTTTCATCTAGGTGAAAACAATCCTTGCTGATAACATTTTGTTTGTATCTTGAAAAGGGCCAAGAAAGTGATTGACACAACTACTGTGCAGATGGTTCCAATGAATACTTGGTATGTAGGCCTTTCTTTCTAAGAGGATAAGAAGGAATGAAATATTCACAATTGCCTTTGAAAATGCTATGAGCTCTTGCTTTCTAAGCAATTTTCAAGAGCATTTCCTTCACCAGAATGAATGATGAATGGTATCCAGTCCCTTGAAGAGTTATAGATACCAGGGTGGGTGTTTTCAGGTGGTAGCTTTAATTTTCTGGAAACCTTGATAAACTTTGATAAATTGGTGGCAAGAAAGTATGAGCTTCTGAAATTTTATATATATGTATGTGTGTGTGTGTGTGTGTGTGTGTATATATATATATATATATATATATATATATATATATATATATATATATATATATATATATGTTTTCTTAAGTTTTGTGGTACTTACATGTATGGTGTTCGGCTTGGTTCGGGTATTTTCCCACGTCATTGTAGTTCTTTTAAAGTTGTAGCTTTCTGCTGAAACGTTGCTACAACTTTAAAAGAACACAATGCGGAAATATCAACCAACCACTCCAATATCCATGCAAGCTAAAAGCTATATATATATATATATATATATATATATATATATATATATATATATATGTTTTCTTAAGTTTTCGGGTACTTACATGTATGGTGTTCGGCTTGGTTAGGGTATTTTCCCACGTCATTGTAGTTCTTTTAAAGTTGTAGCAACGTTTCAGCAGAATCTCATCTGCCATCATCAGGCTTCTGTATTGAATACAGAATATTGAATACAGAATTGAATACAGAATATTGAATACAGAACTGTATTGAATACAGAAGCCTGATGATGGCAGATGAGATTCTGCTGAAACGTTGCTACAACTTTAAAAGAACTACAATGACGTGAAAACTCTCTAACCAAGCAACACTCACTCATATATATATATATATATACACACACACATATACATATACATACACAGGATAGATAGATAGATAGATAGATAGATAGATAGATAGATAGATAGATAGATAGATAGATAGATAGATAGATAGATAGATACTTCTACTCTGAGAAGCACAAAGCCGAAGACACAAGCCTGAAGATGATGAATGAGACTTCATCGAAACGTCGCCTAGATACTTCCAATTTTACGTGGGAGAAAACCCGAATAACCAAAGATCCACATACAAATACCCGCGAAAACCTCAGAAAACAGATAGATAGATAGTATATATAGAGTATATATAGAGCATATATAGAGTATATATAGAGTATATATAGAGTTTGTGTGTGTGTGTAATTGTTAAGATACACACACAAAGCATAATATAACTACAGTATTTCCAACAATTCCTAGTATTGCCATTCAGAAGATGGCCCTTAATGTTTTGTGTTGTATAAAGAAAAGACATGGAAGAAGTATCATATGGATGGAGGATATTTTTGTCTAGATCCTCTACATAATTCAATAAACAGAGCTGCTTTGAGAATCCAAATACAATCATGTCTTTTAGCAATGAACCTATTTTTATCACAAGGTCTAGCCAGATCTTGACTAATAGTAAAAAGCTGAGCATAATTGGACTTAATTAGTATATTTGTTAAAAAAACAACAACCTATAACTATGAGCTAAAACGGAGAAATGAAAGAAGCATCCCAGGAGGCTGTAGCAGACTGTATAGGTATTATTGCTAAAAAAACTTCATGAATATATTCATCCCAATAACAATTATGCTTACCTTTTTGGAAAAGTTTAAAAATCAAATCACTAAGAAATGGCTTTTCCAGATGTAACAAATTTATATTTTTATTCAAAAGCATAACTTCCGACTATTGGTTGTATGGAAATGTCAAATATAATGCAGTAACTCTATAACTTTTAAAGCACCTATAAAGTCATTTAAATTGGAGAACTGGAAATTGTGGTGATCTTTTTTTCAGATCTATTCATTTTCTGACAACAGGAATGGAGAAAGGAGGTTTGTTCTCCTTTCCCCTTTTCCTTTGACCTCAAGGGTTGGAAAGTAACTATATCAGCTCAAATTCCAGGTACGTATTTTGAGAAAAAGGTTGTTTAAGGTTCTTCTGGATTCAAGAGAACTCTTGACACCTCTGGAATACCATTTTAGGCTACTGCTATCAGAGAAAATATTAATGGCGAAAACATGTGAGGTCCTTGGTGCTCTCTGAGCTTGGTTGTTTCCTTGCAGGCATTTCATTACCTAACTAGGTAACATCATCTGTGCTAGCAGTGATGTTAACTAATTGGGTAATGCAACACCTGCAAGAAAACAATCATGCTTGGAGAGCACCAAGGACCTCTCATTTCAATTCTGAACCAGAAATATTCTCATGTACGGGCCAAATGTGTTTTGTAGTGCCACACATAAGCATTTATCCAATGATTCCTAGTTAGTTTTCAGTCACAGTTTGGATTCAGTAGCAGTTTGGATTACCAAGGTAAATTTGATTAAATGGCTAATTAAACAAGATAGTTACAACCTTCAATCAGTGATTAGCACTTATTATTTCATTATTAAAGAGACCTAATTCAGTAACTGCAGAATGTAATTGTGCATTCTGTAATGATGTAATTAATGAAACTGCAGAATGTAACTGTGCATTCTGTAATGGTGTAATTAATGTTCGATTTATTGTCATAATCCATCTCTATCCTTGTACAATAACGTACCATGGAAAGATAATCTCTTTCTTTTGCCTGTTCTTTTCAGTTAATGTCCTACTTAAAAAGTGGAAGTCATTTAAGAAGTAATCACATTCCTTGGAGGGATTTCTTTCTAGTAGTCACACAAATCCAGCTCTCTAGCTTCTGACATAGTTTAGCAGACGGTTTCTGCAGCAGGTTTGTGATTTAATGGACAGCAGCTGCGGCAGAAAGGATTTTGACTCTCCTCCTAGTGGCATGCACTCAGGGAGATGTTCCAAAGTTGTTTTATATCGTGTTACATAGCAACAAAATATAGAAAAGCCTGTCCTTCTCTTTTGGGACTTGGGCAGTTGAGAGACAATAAGAATTAGAATTACTAATAAGGAACTAACATCTAAAAAGGAATGACAACACCGGATACTAAATGATGAAAGTCATATCAATTTGATTGTAAGTGCATTAAGGATATGTTTAGTTAAAGCTAGGAAGTGGTTCAGAGCTTAAATCTTCACTTTCCATTCTCACAGAAACAGAGAAAATAGCTAACACTTAACCTACTACTCATAAGCAGATTCTATTTATCAGCACTTTTGGAACAAATTGTATCTCTTGGGAGAGACAAACATTAAGGACATTCTACCCATCAGCATGAATTTGCACAGATGTAGAGTTATCCAACTATTTTCTTTTTGAAGAAGCAGCTCCTTTCCCTGGTGGAAACATCCCTCCTGAATTGGACAAAAGAATGGCCAGCTGGACCCAAAAGAGTATCCCAGAGAGCCATTCTCTGTCCTTCAATTCATCCTGGGCAGGATAGAGCTACTACAACCACAAGCTGGCTCATTTCTTTGCTGTTCTAGGTTTTGATCCCATGGTTCAGTTGGTTACTTGATTTGTAGACTCAACTAGGCTGAGCAATAAATCTTGGCTTGCTAAGAAATCTTCAGGTATACCAGATCAAGGAGCAGTTTTTCAATATGTTACTCAAGGACAGAAAATCCTAGATGTAACAAAGCTTAGACAATATAAAGCTATATTATTCCTAAAAGTAACATTCAAATCCAAGTGCCTATGTAAGATAATGAAAGTAGGATCTGGGAGAAGCTGCTGTCCATTCAATTTTTCAATAACACTTCTGTTCATGATAACTGAAATCTTTAACTCCATTATAGACCTGTAACTTTCCATTATAATTAGGAAATAGGTTTTACAGCTATTTCTATAGTACAGTTCCAATTCTGGTTAAAATGCAAAGCAGAGTAGCTAGTATGGAGACACAAGATGGCGCTCCTGTGGCAAAAAAAAAATCACAATGCTTTGTTCAGCTTTCAGGTTTCTTATGATTTGAAGAAGGACTGAATGAAGTTGTACAGAGCACAAGAGTTATATGATTCAATTTCACAATCAGGATTGACTTATTGTGCTGGTTCTGGATTGTGTATTTATGATAATGCAGCAAAGAAAGTAAATCTTTGATGTGCACACTGCATTGAAGACATGACATAACCATTTTGTTCAGAAATGAAATTTAGGGTTACACCAAATTTCCACAAGTGAATGCACACAGATTTAGAGTTATACAACCTTTTGCTTTTTGAAGAACCACTTTCTTTCTCTAGTACTAATTTCTATAAGAGAATGGCCAGTTTGAACCTATGACATGTGAACAGATGCATCTATAAAGCCTGAAGGAAGAGGTGATCCTAAATTCTGGTCTCTGGAAAAGAATAGCGAAGTCCTAAAGAGAAATGACTGTAATTTAAGGAGGCAATCTCAGGACCAATTTTACATAAGTAAATATGTGAATAACTCAATAAGAACCACGTGCAATTGGTAGGTGGAGAATCATAGAAATCAAAAACAAAATTAGGTTATGCTTGAATAAATCCAGCCTACTCTTAGGCAGACTGAGATGATTGCCCAGGAAGCAACTTCGGGGTTTTCTTCACTGTCATGCAAAGCAGTAAGTTTTTTTTCTTATTATATTTTTATTACTAGTGTGGAAAGAAAGCACTTGTGAAATGTCAGAATACATTTGAGTGGCTTTGGATACTATTCATCTTGATTGAGGGGGCAGAAATCATTGTTGCTTTGCCTCAGGCAACAAAATCTTGGATTGCCTGGATCCTTAGGGGTAAAAGAAGAATAAGTAGCTTGGTTGTAGTAATGGCCTAAAGCTTAAATGGTTGGGAAATTATACGAACTGTCATTAAGATATATGACTTGATGTGGCCAGTTGTAATTTAGAAGGTTAGTAGATGAAGTCAAATATCCTGTAGAACATAAGAGGAAATTTAAAATATATTTAAGGTCACATAGCTTTGCCCAATGACTTCTGATATTAGGATTCAGTATATCGTTTGGGATTGTATGAAATACTGTACATGTTTTATATATTTATTTTGAAAGAATGTATAATAGCAGTTATGTTTGAAACCTGTATAAATAATCCAGCCATCCTTTTATTTCTTTGTTTTAAAAAGTTAAACACAAATATAAGAATTCTGCAAAATCTAAGAGCTCATCTGGGCCAGTATTCTGCTTCCAAAGCAACCAGGAAGCCAACTTGTTAGAAGCCCGCCAATGTTGGACTTCACTTTGTGTTCCTCAATAACTGCAAATTGTTAGTAACTTTTAATAAGGTCCCTGAATTTCTGCAATCTCCTTTCAGTGGTGGCTTTGACCCATCATTATAGAAGTGAATTTCATTGTTTATTTTTACCTGAAGAAAATATAAGCTATTGTTAAAAAAAAAAGTCTGCAATACGTTCAGAATGGAATGTTTGTTTCATTTGCAATTATTGATAAAGACTCATAGAATAATAGAATTGGAAGGGACCTTGGAGATCATCTAGTCCAACCCACTGCTCAAGCAGGAGACCATATACTATTTCAGACAAATGGTTGTCCAGTTTCTTTGTGAAAGCCTCCAGTGATGAAAGGCAATCTATTCCACTGGTTGATTGCTCTCACCATTAGGAATTTTCTTCTTAGTTCTCAAGAGTTCCAGAGACTCGAGAGTTCTTGCATTTGTGCCAAAAAAATTATCATCCAAAGGTCACTTCTTCTGATTTCCTAGATCTCCACCATATAAAAAGAAGCTGAATCTTACGTTCTTTTTAAGTGACTTGCTTATAATCTTTGGAATGAAGTGGGTCATAAACACACGCAGAGTTATCCTGAGGTAGATGGGCAGCCAATAAATCTTATAAAATAAATAAATGTATGCAAATCCCCAGTCGCAGCATCTTATGTATAATATTGTTAGAACCTGTTTTAAATATGGTTTACCTACAACTGAAAATGATTCATGCATTTTGGTGTTCTGGATGAAAGAATGATAATATTCCTCTACTCCTGAAGACCAAGAATGATGGCTGCAGCTGATTTTATTTCAAGAAGTGATATTTAATTAATTTAGAATAAAATGAGTCAGAAATGGGGAGCCCCGTCTTCAAATTAGTTCATTTATCTAAACAGCCAGTACTGTACTTTAAGTGAGTGGGTGTTATTCATTGCAGTGCCATTTTTTTTGGCAGTACAAATTACTTAACTTGCATATTCCTCAAAGTAACACATAAGAATAGAATATTGTTTCTATTTTAATATAGTGCTGCTGATCAACTAATTAAGCCCACAGCAACCCTTCAGTGCTGCCTAGTGAATGTGCTACAATGTTGCTTTTTAAACCCAATTCTTGCAAGCCCAACCTTCTTTCGGATGTATTGCTTCACCTATGCAAGAGCAATGAATAGCAAAACTTCAAGGGATTTGTTTCAGTGATTGTACAATGAGCTTCTATTGATGCTGTTCATTTAATAAAGTTTTCAGAACTTTGAATCAACAAGAGATATGCCCACATCAAAGAGAACAAAACCCTGGTCTTTTAAAAGCAGTTGACAAAGAAGGATGTAAGACATTTGAAAACTGGATCACTTGCCTTTACATGTAGAGATAAAGCCTTAACCCCGAAATGGAAGATCTACATTGAAGGTTCACCTGATAAAATGATTGCAGGATAATATAAATTATTTATTTGAATGTATATTCAGTTATTTTGCTATTATAACTTTTGTACCCTGTTTTTAAAGTTCTAGAATAGGATACCCAAATAACAAAATGTCAGGACCATCACAGAATGTCTTCATCAAACTAAAAAATAATAATTGATTGCGTATCAGCTGAAACAGTAACAGAGTTGGAAGGCACCTTGGATCATGTAGTCATCTAGTCCAACACCCCAGTCACACAGAAGACCTCTACTGTTTCTGACAAATTGCTGTCGAGTCTCTTCTTGAAAGCCTCCGGTGATGGGGCACCAACAACTTTTGAAGGCAATTTGTTCCACTGGTCAATTTTTCTCACTGTTAGGAATTGTCTTCTTAGTTCTAGGTCGGGGGTGTCAAACTCATGGCCTATGGGCTGGATGTATCATGCGCTGGCTATGCCTACCCTTGGTTTAGCAAAAGCGAAAAAAGTCATGATACGTCACATGACGACAACGGGACAACACGAGTTTGACACCCCTGTTCTAGGTTGCTTCTCTCCTTGATTAATTTCCAATCATTGTTTCTTGTCTGCCTTCAGGTGCTTTGGTGAATAAGTTGGCCCCCTCTTCTTTATGGCAGCCCTTCAAGTATTGGAAGACTGCTATCATGTCACCCCTGGTCCTTCTTTTCACTAGACTAGGTGTTGTACGGACCAGGTTGAAGACTTAGCTAGTCAGGGACACAACACTAGGTATACCCAGTTCCTGCAATCATTCTTCATATGTTATAGCTTCTAGGCCCCCTTCTTTGTTGCTCTTTTCTGAACATTTTCCAAAATCTCAACATCTTTTTTGTATTGGGCTGACTAAAACTGGATGCAGTATTCTAAATGTGCTCTTACTAGGGAGTTTCAACCAGTCCACCTGGTTTGTAGCAGCTTTTTTTCTGCAATAATATCATATCCTTTCAACTGAACATTGATATTCTCTTCAAAACTGTATTTCTATGATATCCCAGTAATCAAAAAGCTTCAAGCTGGTTGCCTATTCTATCCACTGCACTTAATACCACCTTAATTCACAAAAGGATCACAGGAATGAAATGACTGGGGAATCTTCCAGCTATCTTGTAATTGTTCGGTTTTGTTCTGACCCAAACCTTGTTCAAATTAAATAGACACAAACTGTGTATAAAAGCAAACCTTTTTTGATGCGGCACTGGGAATTCACTGCATTACCAGCCAAGAGACATTTAAACCTAATTGTCCACTATCAAAAGCAAGCCCTTTCAAGGTTGCAAAAGGCTGCCAAAAACAGAAGACTAATTACTGATTAAATATCCAGCAACAGAAGTTTCAAAACAAACTGGAGTAAGCAGGGCTTCAATGAGGACTCTGAAGCTAAAGAACTTCTTTGCTTTCTGCAAAGAACACATCCCCAAGGGCTGGTTTTTATCCCTTATGGGAGGGGCCATCACCTTCCAGTCTTACTCCTGAGTCGCCCTTGCTGCTTCAGCTGCTCTTTCCTTCGAGCAGCCCTGCGCATATGCACATTGGGCACAAGCTCCCCGGGGTCCTCTACGTCACTGCTGCCAGACTCCACAAGCCCTAAAGGCAGCACCCCACTCTCTGAGAATCCTGGCCCCATTCCTGCATCACACGCAGGCCCCTCATCCGAGTCCTCACTATCAGAGACCTCTGCCATCCACACCTGCTGCCAGCAAGCCATAACAGGTTTATAAGGGAATTTAAAGCTACTATTTTCAGTGGGCAAACATTCATAAGCATTTTTAAGAACTGCAGCTTTAAACAAGAAATTTAAACAGGCTTTCGCACTGTGGGCAAAAGCAAGGGATGAGAATTATTCAGAGAGCTTTAAATTACACCAAGTTGTGACAGTCTACATCTAGGTTACATGATTCAAAATACTTTTTCTATTCTGCCTTTTGTTGGGCCTCTTTGATTTATGAACATAGGCTTCTTTTTGATCTGGCCATCGCTTGTCAGTCACTGGTGTCCCACCCATGGACATCTGATTTCTTTTTCATCTCATGACATTGGCAGAGGACTCTTTAAAAGATAGAGGGAAGGGTTGGGGCTGTCACATAAAACCAGCATTGCTCAGCTTTCAATATCTCATTGAGCCTCTCACAGCTTTGATATTTTAAGTAGGTATCAAAATAAAGGAGCAACTAGTGACTGGAAAGGTAATGCAGCATATTAGGCCAGCTAATGGCTCAGAATGTCCTAGGTAAACCTGTTGAAAGCAGGGCCCCTTCCCATGAGTGCTATTTAATTTCGGTGTAAGGATTCCACCGGTGAGTTGAACCTGCTGTCTCTCCTCTTGGTTTAGCTTCTTTTGTTCTTGCTCAGTAAGTAAAATTTCATCTATAACTTCAGTCACAGGCTGATCCCCCCCTTTTTTTCATTTGTATTACTAGAGGGTACTATGTATGTATATTGTCTCCTCGTATCTCTGTGCTGCACTCCCTCCTCCTTCATAAGGTGCGAGTGAAATTAAGATAAGGAAGAATGACATATTGTATGGCACAGCTTCTGTGCCCTCATTGTAATGCCACTCTTTTTAAAAAAAATAACAATAAATTTTATTAAACATACAAAAAAAGAAAGACATTTAAAAACAACAATGAACGTGGTGCATACATCCTGACACACCGAATTGTCTTACATCAGTAAATAATAAATATAGAAAATAATACAAATTTACATATATACATAAGCTTTAATCATCTTTGAGATTCTTGTTCCTTCCTTTTTTCAACCAGTGGTAAAACTTCTCCCAAATTTTATAGTAATCAGATTTGGTCTTATTTTTTAATTCTTGAGTTAATTTATCCATTTCGGCGCACATCCAAATTTTCCTAATTATTTCCAACTCATCTGGCGTTTCATTACCTTCCCATCTTTGGGCATAAGCTAACCTTGCAGCAGTGGTGACATCAGGGATTATTAAGTATATTACATCCTTATTGTATTTTCCCAGATTAATTCCCAATAGAAAAATTTCGGGTCTGAATTCTATTTTAATTTTGCACATCTCTTCTATCCATTTCTTATTGTAATGCCACTCTTCATCTGTTGTCTCTTTGGTAATAATATATTCTAAGCAGGGAAAATCATTTAAAAAGCTAATTTCCTCATTGTAACATGAAATATATTCCACAGCTTCGTATGCAGAATAGGCAAAATTAGACAATTGCTAACTCCTACATTCAGCTAAGGGGTCAATTCGCCACCATTATACATTTTTCACTTTATATACAGTATCAAAAAATCTCAAAGAAAAATGAGAAGCTTCTTGGCTTCCCTGGCAGGGTTTCAAGTGCATCAACACTCACCAGATATCTTTTGAAAAATTCTTCAAATCCCTGCATTGAACACTCACCACATCTCTTAACAATTTGCCTGTTTAAGATTCAAAATCTTAAACATGCAATGGTGTCCATCTCTTAATAAAATGATACCCACCATCCATGATTACATATTTTTTTTCCTCCAGGGTGATCTGGGGCATTTGGAGCAGATAAAAGGAGATAAAAGTCCCATTTGGAGGGTTTTGGGGAAGATACAGCCCTACTTGGGTAATACTGGATGTTACTTAGACTTAGATACAAACAGCAATTGCTTTTAAAAAAATCCATTTCTCTTAATCAATCATAAACTTAATGATTAAGGTATCTGCTAAATTGTTGTAAAAATCCAATAAAACAGAAAAAAATAAAATCCAAAATATACTCCTGGCTCATTTAGAATCATAGGGCTGGAGGTCTTCCGCTCCAAAACCATGCTCAAGCAGGAGATCCCACACAATCCCAATCAGATAATTGTCCTCTCTATTTTTCAAAACCTCCAGTGATGGAGTACCCACATCTCCAAGGGGCAAGTTATTCCATGGATGAATTATTCTCACTGTCAATTTTTTTTCCTTACTTAGTAGGAGTAATTATTGTTGACTGTCCTCTGGTCACATGGGTGAAAATAGGCTATCTGGGTGTACTGTGCAGAGGGCATAAGTATGCTGACAATCTCCAGTTGTACATCACTACCCTGGGCTGACCGACGTTCATAATGCCCAAGTTCATTGCCAGTGCCTGAAGGCTATGTAGGTCTGGATGGAGAAGACAGGTTGTGGCTAAATCCTGGTGAGATGGAATGGCTTCTTTATTTCAGAATGGGATCGCACTTCCCAGGACAGAGCTGAGGCTCAGTTTGGAAGTCCTTGTGCAGTCATAGCTCCTGCTTGAATAATACACTCCAAATGGAACTATCTGACAAGCATTTGGATCTTGCAAGAAGAGATTGGTCTCCCATTTGTCAGAAATGGTGTAGGGTCTCCTGCTTGGGTGGGGGGTTGGACTAGATGACCTATAAGGTACCTTCCAACTCTGTTTATCTGTTACCTGTTGCAGTTAGTCCAGAATGTAAAGGCACAGGATGTTTTGGGCTCGCCACTGTATTTCATTGAAACATCTCTTCTCAGTGTAATCCTTCTCAGACAGGATTATTGTAATGTGCTGTTTCCATGGTGGGCCCTGGAAGTTTTTGAAGATGATCTGGACATCTGCTAATGCTAGTATTAATCTCCTTTATTGGTAAAAAAGATATATTCCAAGCTTGCCCTCAGAAATTGTGGGAGTGTCATCACTTGAGACTTTCAAGAAGAGATTAGACTGCCATTTGTCAGAAATGGTGTAGGATCTCCTGCTTGGGTGGTGGGTTGGATTAGATGACCTACAAGGTCCCTTCCAACTCTGATTATCTGTTATATATTTCAAAGGGAAACAGAAACATCTTAATAATTTTAAGTGAGAATTGTTTAATGTACCTTATGGTTATCAAGAGAAGTAAATGCAAACTATAAGCTTACAGAAACAATCATGATTTTATCAGTAGTCATCTGCATTTCCATTTCCCATCTGTAAAAGAATATTATCATAAGAGGTTGATAAATTTATAAACAAGTACTGTGACATGAACATTTGTTTTTACCAAAGTGAAATCATGTACTGTCCAAATATATCTAAGGAGTAATGGAACTGCAGTAATATCAAAATGATGAATAGTGATAATCATAATTAATAATTGCTGGTTACAGAGGTAGTATTCAGCAGGTTCTGACCAGTTCTAGAGAACTGGTAGCGGAAATTTTGAGTAGTTTGGAGAACCGGCAAATACCACCTCTGACTGGAGATTTTACAGTATCCTTCCCCTGCCACACCCACCAAGCCATGCCCACAGAACCAGTAGTAAAAAAAATTGAATCCCACCACTGGCTGGTAAGCATGTTTTTAATTATCTCAGAAATTTACGTGTTCAATAAAAGCAAAATTAATCAGCTGTCAGTTCGCAAATGAACTGTTTGCAAACAAAACATTATTGCTATCTCTCTTGTTCACCACTTTTTAATCCACTTTCTGTCAACTCATTTTTATCATCTGTTATAGTTTACATATTTATTATCATGTATATCAACTATACCCCACTAATAAAACATTTACTGTAATTTATTCTAATTGTACAAACCATTAACATGTCCAGTTTTATAGAAATTCAATAGGGAAAATTCAAATGTTCTTATCATAAGAAATACAAAACAATTTCCAAAATATTTGTTGTGTTCATTATCCAAGTTAAGAAGATGTAGGTAATTATAGCAACATTGAACATCCCTAAGAAAATATTCAATGTCCCAAACTATCTCTTAATAATCATGCAAAATATAATTTGGATTTGAGAATATTGATGTTATAAATAATCTAATTAAATGCCAATACGATTTAACTTTGGACCAAGTCTGGAATGTTACATTATTGATAAATACCAGATGCCTATATGTTATTTTATAGTGTATTAGTTCATGATATTCCAAAGGAGACCCTATTGATCTTAATGAGACATATTCACATAATACTATTGAATTATCTAAGATCTTTTTCCTTTTGCTTAATTCTTAATGCAATCATATAAGTAGGTTTAAAACTTATATTCTTTTCTGCTTTAAACCTTATAAAACTATACGAAAAGAGAGGGAAAAACAACAGTTAGTTTTTCTCCATTAGTTGCCTCAATGGCTAAATCAGGATTAGTTCTTTGCTATATTTGTCTCTGGTTTGTGAGAGAATTCTGCAGTCTTCACAAATCAATTATCTTCAAAGCTCCAAAATGAAAAGGAATGAACAGGGCAGTCTCAAGAGCATCCTTTGGGTTCTGGAGCTAACATTAGTTAAGTACTTTAAATGATCACTAATTAGAGCCTTCAGCAGGCACTTTAAGGACCACCCGTCTAAAACATCTGATTGTGAAAATAACTTATTGGGTGAAATAGCCCAAATTAACTCTTTGATATGGAGTACTCAAATCCACATTTTTCTTTCTGCCTATGAGAATCTCTACAGCCATGAGGCCTTTTAAAAAAATCATTAATGACTGTTGTATTCTTTTGTGATATCCCAGGCAAGCAGGACTCTTAAAACAACCAATTATTGAATAGCATTTGTATTCAGAGTTCAGAAAAATGCATATATAGTATTTGTTCTGTCGGAATACATTTGTGTAAACACGGGAGAATAAGTGGGTTTTTAAAGACAATATTTTCATTTTTCTTCATACATTATTTTGATTGTTCATCTCTTCATAGAAGCATTTTAATTGCAAACCAAGGCAATAGGTTATTTTTCCCCCATTCATCAAGTGCATTTAAAGAATTAGTCATAGTCCCTTCCTACACTGATAAACAATGATAAACGTAGAGTTCACACAGATCCTTTTTCTGCATTGTCTTTCCAGTTGATCCTTTGTTACAGATGCATAAAAGTATTACTGGTTGTTTATTTTCAGTGAAAGATTCAAGTTTACTTTCCATACACAGTACACATCTATTCTGTTCCCTGTAGCTATCTATGATTGTGAAAGGTAGACTTTAAAAAACCAAGACAGGAAGAAAATTGACTTGTTTGAGCTGTAGTGTTGGAGAAGGCAACTGCATATTCATTGGACTAACAAGTACTGGGGGGAGTATAACACCAGACATGTCACTGGAAGGCAAAATCACGAAACTGTGTCTTACTTATTTTGGCCATGTCATGCTGGGAATTCACTGGAAAAAGCACTTATGTTTAGAAGTGGTGAAAGGAAAGTAGGCTGCCAAAGAACATGGTGGCTGGACACCATCAAAGCTGATACCAGCTAGAGCATAAAACAATTCAAAGAAGTAGTGCAAGATCTGAAGATTGGACAGACCTGGCCCATAGAATTGCCAAGAGTAACACATGACTGAATAGATACCATCATCATCATCATCATCATCCACATCATGCAGGGTCAAAAATCATGAAGGTTTAACGCCCTGGATGAGAGACAAATGGATAAATGCATAAAACAGAGGTGTTCATTGCTAAAAGTAATAACTGTAATGAAGCAGAGCAAGAAATGCAAGTTAAAAAAAGGCTCCACTGACCCATACATTGACCATATCTTTGTACTTTGAAAGTTGTATATCTACTGATATTCTCGAAATGATGTATTTATTTGTTAAATGTATTTGTCAACTATCTTACCATTGGGGCTACTCTAGGCAGTTTACAATAATAGAAAGGAAGAAAAATTAAAGGAATGTAAACAAACAGAAGTAAAATAATACAATGACAATACAATACAACACAATAAAATAAAATAATGACAAAGTAACACAATGGGAATCAATGTGTCAAGGTCCGGGGAAATCAAGAGATTTGGGCAGTTCAAATGAGTGTAAAGATGTATTGCAACCTGAAGCTGTCTACAAGAATCTGAACTACTAACAGTCAAGGGAAATTAACGAGAGTTAAAAAAGGAATTCAAGGTGGTCTTGACTTAGATCTCTTGTGGGCATGCAGGACTCATAACAGATGACACATTTAACCCCTTCCTCAGCCTAGGCATTTCCTACAAAATAAATCAATATGATAACCCAAAAATTGGATGAGTGGAGAACAGAGAGAGAAAGTGGGGGAGGAGGAGTCTACCATCAATGTAGCAGCCACCTCCAATGTGGAACTTCCCCATTTGATCCCCAGGCCAGCTGGCAGAGCCAGGTCTTCTGGCTTTTGTGGAAGGATAGGAGAGTGGGGGCAGAGCTTAGTCTAGAGCCAGGATGGCGAACCTATGGCATGTGTACCGGAAGTGGCACACAGAGCCATTTCTGCAGGCACATGAGCCGTCACCCCAGATCAGGTGCGCTGCGCATGCATGCGTGCCTTCTGCCAGCCAGCTGATTGTTGGGTATCTTCTGTGCATGCATGGGGTTGGGGCACATGGGGGAGAGGCGTGCAGTGTGCACAGGGGGTTGCTCTCGCATGCGCATGCAAGCACAACCCCCTGTGCATGCATGTGCAGAGGTGCGTGGCACACAGGGGGTTGTGTGCACATGCGCAGGGGTGGAGGGCCGTGTGTGCATGCGCAGGGGTCAGGGGTCACACATGCAATGCATTATGAGTGCAGGCATGTATGTGCATGCACCCATGCACACACGTGCACTTTCGGCACGCAAGGACGAAAAGGTTAGCCATCACTGCTCTAGAGAATAGAATGTTCCAAAGGATAGACACTGTGGTAGAGAAGGCTTTTCTTCTGGATCCTGATAATCGGAGTTCTTTCACTGACTGAATCCGAAGTAGACCCCCTCTGTCGGCACGAGTAAGATGGGCTTGTCCTAGCAGGATGAGGCAGTTCATCATAGCCTGGACCTATGCCATTAAGGGCTTTAAAGGTCATAACCAACACCTTGAACTTCCCTTGGAAGGAATGGCCTCAATCTCACTATATTTCAATAAGATATTGGCCAATTATCAGTTAATGTGCATTCAGCTTCAAAAATCAAAAGGATAGTGTCAAAGAGGCTGCCCAAAACTAATGAAATGCCTTTCTTTTCCCTGTGGCATTTTGATGATCATATCTTTTCTAGGATGTCTTCACTGTCGATATTATGCAATCATAAAGCACAGGTGAATGTTTACTAAATGCACTAACCCGGAGAAAATCCCAACTGTTGTCAGACTGCAAGTAAATATCCCAAGAGGTTTATATTGTTTTCATTTATTAATATTATTTTATACCTTTAATGGCCATTTTTAAAGGAATAAAGCAATAAAAAATTGAACAAAATTTAATCTAAAATACAATAGGAAAAGGGGAAAACAAAGTAGCTGTGTTAAATTACTAGTATTTATTTATTTATTTGGGGTATTTATATGGCCACCTACTTGCTCACAGTGACTGTACGTGGCTTACAAGCAGTAAAAATACAGAACAAAAAATAAAACAATTATTTAAATTATTATATAATAATAAAAAAATAATAATAAAAATAAAAAATAAAAACCGTACCATACCACAGAGGTCTCCAACCCCGGGCCCATAGCCTGTCCAGAATCAGATCACAGAAGCGGGGGGCGAGCACACACACACACTCATGCAGGAAGCCCATTTGCATGAGTAGTGGGACATGCACCCACTGCTTGTGTAAATGGAGCTCCATGCGTGAACGTGCAGGCCTGCACAGAATCATTTCCTCCCCCCTCCACCAGTCCGCAAAGCCAGAAATGTTTGAGACTCCTGCCATACAATATTTGAATTTACTGTTTTCATAGGTTTAAATATTCAGGTACAGGTGTGAATCAAGTAACAATCATATGCTAAATCAAATGACCGACACACTCTCAGGGAGGCTGACCCCTGACTTAAAACACTTAAGTCTACATTATATTTTATGGCTTTCCATTTTTTAGCAGAATAATTTTAACATAGCCAGAATCATGCCTTTGATATGTTCTAGCAAAATAAAATTCAATTGTGGAAATATTCCATGTCAATGAATGTTAGAAATGAGCATCATTGTGCCCAGAAAACATAGGAGGGGGGAATCTCTGCAGCCATATTAAGAATATGGTTTTATTATATGCTAAAATAGCAAGTCTTGAAATGAATTGACAATCAATTCAAGAAAAAAATGCGTTTTTTCCAGTGCATTGTGCAATTCATGATATGATTCTTCAGTTAGAATGAAATGCAAATATGTATAACAACAGACATGGGAATGCTAAGGTAATTTTTCGTCAAGAGAATTCATTTTGGATCCTTTTATACTTGTTTCTTTACAAGCTGAGTTCTTTCATTTTGGAGTACTAGAATGCTAATCATGATTGATTGTTTCCTACCAAAGCTTGAGGTGGAAGTTATAGTATAAAACAATGAATGATCAACGAATAGTATTATTTTACACAGATGATTCCATATAGATGTCACTTCAAGATGGCAGCAAACCTACAGTAATATACAGAAAATTATTTTATATATGAAATGCAAAATAACTGATGCTGGGGGATTGTTCTTAACAAGGATTTTTACATGTTTTTTATTTTTCACATATTATGATTTTCTTTAAAGAGATCACTCATATAAAATTAATTTTATCTCATAACAATTAAATAAGTTAATTTGAAAGCATATAAAACTATGTTCAAGCCCAACTAGCAAAATTAATTACTGAAAAATATTCTGAAGATTGACATATAATTTTCTCCTGCTGTTGTAGGAATATTGTTATGATACTCAAGATATTTGGATGCTAAAAACTGAACCCTAGATGAAATGTACACTGCTCAAAAAAATAAAGGGAACACTTAAACAACACAATGTAACTCCAAGTCAATCACACTTCTGTGAAATCAAACTGTCCACTTAGGCAGCAACACTGATTGACAATCAATTTCACATGCTGTTGTGCAAATGGAATAGAAAGCAGAGGCAGTTAGGAAGACATCCCCAATAAAGGAGTGGTTCTGCAGGTGGTGACCACAGACCACTATGCTTCCTATGCTTTCTGGCTGATGGTTTGGTCACTTTTGAATGCTGGTGGTGCTTTCACTCTAGTGGTAGCATGAGACGGAGTCTACAACCCACACAAGTGGCTCAGGAAGTGCAGCTCATCCAGGATGGCACATCAATGCGAACTGTGGCAAGAAGGTTTGCTGTGTCTTTCAGCATAGTGTCCAGAGCATGGAGGCGCTACCAGGAGACCAGGCCAGTGCATCAGGAGATGTGGAGGAGGCCATAGGAGGGCAACAACCCAGCATCAGGACCGCTACCTCCACCTTTGTGCAAGGAGGGACAGGAGGAGCACTGCCAGAGTCCTGCAAAATGACCTCCAGCGGGCCACAAATGTGCATGTGGCTGCTCAAATGGTCAGAAACAGACTCCATGAGGGTGGTATGAGGGCTCAATGTCCACAGGTGGGGGGTGGGCTTACAGCCCAACACCATGCAGGATGTTTGGCATTTGCCAGAGAATACCAAGATTGGCAAATTCACCACTGGCGCTTCACAGATGAAAGCAGGTTCACACTGAGCACATGTGACAGACGTGATAGGGTCTGGAGATGCTGTGGAGAACGTTCTGCTGCCTGCAACATCCTCCAGCATGACCGGTTTGGCAGTGGGTCAGTAATGGTGTGGGGTGGCATTTCTTTAGGGGGCCGCACAGCCCTCCATGTGCTCGCCAGAGGTAGCCTGACTGCCATTAGGTACTGAGATGAGATCCTCAGACCCCTTGTGAGACCATATGCTAGTGCGGTTGGCCCTGGGTTCCTCTTAATGCAAGAGAATGCTAGACCTCATGTGGCTGGAGTGTGTCAGCAGTTCCTGCAGGATGAAGGCATTGATGCTATGGACTGGCCCGCCCATTCCCCAGACCTGAATCCAATTGAGCACATCTGGGACATCATGTCTTGCTCCATCCACCAACGCCACATTGCACCACAGACTGTCCAGGAGTTGGGGGATGCATTAGTCCAGGTGTGGGAGGAGATCCCTCAGGAGACCATCTGCCACCTCATCAGGAGCATGCCCAGGCATTGTAGGGAGGTAATATAGGCACGTGGAGGCCACACACACTACTGAGCCTCATTTTGACTTGTTTTAAGGACATTACATCAAAGTTGGATCAGCCTGTAGTGTTTTTTTCCACTTTAATTTTGAGTGTAACTCCAAATCCAGACCTCCATGGGTTGCTAAATTTGATTTCCATTGATAATTTTTGTGTGATTTTGTTGTCAGCACATTCAACTATGTAATGAACAAAGTATTTAATAAGAATATTTCATTCATTCAGATCTAGGATGTCTTATTTTTGTGTTCCCTTTATTTTTTTGAGCAGTGTATTTGAACATTAAATAGTAATGCTCAGAAGTAGCCGAACAAACAATAGCCATACTAATTTGCACCACATAAAAGGTATTTAAAGACCAGTGTTCTGACAGACGAACACAATTCAAAGCACTGACGATGTCTCCTCAAATGGTGACAAAATGTTTGCAACCAAATTGCCAAGCTTAGAGCCCAGACCACCAGCCTGAATCCTAGATCTTATATACAGATAATCCTTAAATTACAACCATTCATTTAAGTGACCATTCAAAGTTACAACAGCATCGAAAAAAGTGACTTACGACCAAATTTCACACTTATGACTACAGCAGCAGCCCCAAAGTAATGCGTTAAAAATTCAGGCACTTGGCAACTGGCATGCATTTATGATGGTTGCAGTGTCCTCAGGGTCATCGATCATCTTTTTCAACTTTCTGTCAAGTAAAATCAGTGGGGAATTAGATTCACTAATAACCATGTTACAAACTTAACAGCTGCAGGGATGTGGCAAGAAAGATCTTAAAAGGGGGGGAAAGTCACTTAAGAACTGTTTTGCCTAGAAACGGAAATTTTGGGCTCAATTATGATTGTAAGTTGAGGACTACCTGTATGCAAAGCAGGTAATCTAATACATACATATACTGAAAAAAAGAGCTCACCTTTTCCAAGGACTTTATTTCAGTTCACAGTGATGGTTTACGATCTAAGCAGAATCTTAGAAAAGAGTTAACACCGTGATCTTAAACATACTTTACAAAATACAGAAGAACGAATTCCCACTTAAGTAGCTGAAAATTTCTTGGGAAGGAAATCTTATTTTTACAAATGAACTTTTTGTACTTTAGAACAGAAACAATTAAACCACAGTGTAATATTACTTTTTCCCAATGGGACATCATTAACATTTTCTCAATTAAACAAAAGGAAAGGAGGAGAGAAGGATAAAAACAACAATGGATCCAGGATCAAGATTGAATCTTGGAATGAATTCAGCTGCGATACTATCACCAATGATTATTTACAATGGGATTAATTTCATTCATGTTGAGGAATACCTATTATGTTTCTGTGGTTTATGCCCAATTACCTAGTCACCCAATTAGAAGGAATTTATTTTTCTGCTGTGCTTAC